>NC_133160.1:49259221-49559221 GCF_040802235.1 Manis javanica
ACAGCAAAAAGCACACAATAGCATAGCACGCAAAACGTAGCACAGCACAGAATACGCACAGAATCACACAACAAGCACCACAAAACACACCCTAGCCAGGACACAAAAGACAAACAACGCACTTCACACATAACACAAAACCAAGCACACCCAAACACATCACAAAAAGACGCACAACACGAACGTCGCACACACAACACACACATTGAAAGTATCACATCAATCCATTACAACGTGCAAAATCATACACAAATCAGAGCACAGTACATCACTCAACACAGAGAAGCATCACACACAAATTAAACATCACAACTCATAGCACACATGACACCCTCCATTAACAACGTAACACGCAGACCGACGCGACCACTACATACCACACATAAAGCCACACACAACACACACTCAAGGAATAACCACAACAAACATAAGTAAACAACCACAAACACAAAGATATGGAGAACACACACAAACTCAACACGCAAACAGCATAACATATGAAACAGCATACACCACAAACATCACACGATATAAAGGCACCCAATTCTCACAAACCACATTTAAAAATGTACACACCCACATTCAATGAGGCACACTACACAAGCAAAACCACATACAGATAACACAACTCACCTCACACACATAACCCATTACACACACAACCTCTCAAACACAGCCAAACAAGTATCACAATCACACACGCAAAACACCCACAACACATACAAAACCACACGCAAAACAAACAACCAACAATAAACACACAGCACACACTTCACACCCTACACACCCCACACACTAACACACACAGACCCACCCCCGCACACTCCTATATACACAAGGGCTCCACAACGTGAATGCGCACGCACACAAAACTCAAAAAGTGACAACACAACAGTCACAGGGCACGCACCAGACACCGCAGAGCACATGTTTCTCACAAATCACACAAATCACACAAATCACATTTCCGAGGGTACATGCAGCACACACAAATCAGGCACACTGAAAACCACAACCACCCATGGACCGCATATCTCACATCACAGACATAACAACCACACACACTCAACCACTCAAACACAACCACGCACAAATCACAATCACACACGCGAAACACACACAATACTCACAAATCCGCAGGCAAAACACACATAACCGACAAAGAAGACAAACGGCACACATTTCACACACAACACAGTACACACACAAGCACGCATTAGACAACACCACACATACATCCTCACACAGGAGCACCATGCAGAACACACACACAACACAGAAACATGCAGCGCGACAGTCACACTACACACACCACACCCTTCAAAGCACATAACTGCCCACAATACACACGAAAGAAAACATTGCACAGACTACATACTGCACACACCAAGAGACATACTAAACAAGCACAACCACACAGTCAACACATCTCACATGATGTGCACAACGCAAACAGCCAGACACACACACAACCTCTACCACAACACAGCAGTTACAATCACACACACAAAACACACTGCACGAACAAGTCCACACGCAACTGACAAAAACCCATGCAACACACATAGAACGCGCTACGCGCAACACACAACCACAAGCATACAGCACAGAGCACACACAGACCCACACGCAGACAGCACGAACCAAAACCCACAAGCGCACATACAACAAACACATGCACACAACGCATCCGACACAGGGCTAACTCAACATCACACACACCGCTCAAATTACACAGACCAGCCTACATCTCCCCAGCATGTAACACACAGAAGGCATATAGACAGCACTCACTCAACCCAGAACACCGTACATAACACAGCAGACCAAAGAAAGACCAGACACATTTCACACTAAACAGTAGACTGGAAGCCACACACCAAACACACAGCGTGCACAACCGCCAACAGATAACTCATCAGAAAAGGCAAAATATCCAATGCACAAAGAACCACTCAACACACACAACACAACTCACAAATACCAGCACCACGCATAACACACCACACGGTGAAAAATACACACAACTGTGTACTCAACAAGCAGTAAGGAACCTATACTTCGCATATTACATATAAAATACACACAGCACGGGCAACACACAACAACACACCGAAAAGAAGCAAGGCCCACAGACCATAGATAACCCAATGCAAAACACACAAGAACACAGCACACCCAGCGTACCACAACAGACAATACACACAGAATCACAAAAAGACACCACAAATCACTCACTAACATGTACGAAAATCACATAGAGCACACCACACGCGCAACAAATGCAGAGATCAAGTGTTTAGCCTTCTACCGCAATGCTTACTAAGTTTTCTATATCACATAGGAGCAAGTTGCATGCAAGGGGAAATCAGCACAGTATTCTCTCAGGGAAGGCCTCCTCAGTGCACGGTGGATTGTTTCCCCAGCAGAGTCTGGCATAAGGCTCTCCTGCAGGAGTTTCTGACACTTTACTACAAAGGCATCTTCAGGGCATTGCTGTTAAAGGGATGAGGTGCCACTTTGCATCTTCTTTTATCGCTCTCGGGAAACAGGTCCCCCCACCCCCCCAGCCCCGAGAGGTTTACGAACCTGTGGAGAAAACGGACAATCATGAGAGGCTGTCTCCAGTGTGCTTGAATGCGTAAGTCTCTCAGCTCCCGAACAGCACAGCACATTAAACATCAAACCACACACACACTGAGAACATTATCTGCACACAATACATTTGAAGCACGGTTCTCAGAGTGAACACAGCACACACAGTGAGGCTCACTGACCAAGCATGACCACACACAGTACGCACATCCCAAACTACACTCATTACTCAAACAGCCGACAACGCACAACCTGTCAAACACAGCCACACACAAAACACAACCACACAAGCCAGACGCACACCACACATACAACACATACAAAGCCACATGCAAAACACACACAAACCAGAAAAAAAGAACACCGAATTGATGTAACGCACATTTCACACACTACACACGTCACTCCAAACACACATGAAACATACAGCCCGCAGAGCCTCACAGAATGCGCAATGCCAAACACACAACATATGCACAAAGCATATCAGTCATAACTCACAATCAATATCTCACGCAACTTGCAAAACACAGACCACACAACACACACACAATATGCAGCACAAAGAAAAATACACTCAACGCAAACACAGATCACGGAGCAGCACATCGCACAATACACACAGGCATCACACACAGAAGTTAACAATCCAACTCAGAACCCACACAACACCCTGCATTAAACAATGCAACACACACAGAACAACGCAAACACTTCATGCCACACGTATAGCCAACCACAACGCACACGGGAGGAACCACCGGAACACACACAACAAAACACCCACAATCGCATACATAGAGAACACACAGAGCCTCTTCACAAGCACACAGCACAACATAGACAACAACACACACCGCAAACATCACAGGACATCAAAGCACACATTTCACACAAACCACAGTTCAATGAGCACACAAAACACACACAATGAGGCGACCGCACAGAGACAACGGCATCTCGCATCACACACCTAACTCAGCCACACACACAACCCCTCGAACACAGCCAAACACAAATCACAATACACATACAAAATCACATGGAAAACACACCGCCATCAGACGCCCACACAGCACACATTTCACACACTGCAAACCACACACACTATCATGCACAGACACCCCGCACTCATATCCACACACGGGCTGCACTACGCTAAACGCACACACGCAGGACCCAAACTGTAACAACACAAGTCACAAGACACACACCAGACACCTCAAAGCACAGAATCGCTCACAACACACACGAACCACGTTTCACAGAGTCCACGCAGCACACACAATGAGGCACACTAAACAAGCACAACTACACACAGAGAACACATTTCACATCACACACGTAACAAGCAAACACCCACACTCCCTCTCAAACACAACCATGCTCAAATCACATGCACGCACGCAAAACACGCACCACACGCAACACATGCAAAATGACATGTGAAAACTACACAACCACAGAAACGACACCGAATTTATGAAACACACAGGGCACACACTACACACGTCACACAAAACACACATAAAACCTACAGCAAAGAGAGACTTACAGAACACACAACGCAAAGACCCCAACATATATACAAAGCATATCAGACACAACACACAATATCCCATGCAACACGTAAAATCCACGGCTGACACAACACACAAGATGCGCCAAACAGGTAAGAGTGCACCAAACACACATGCAACTGAGAACACAATACGTTGCACACCACGCAACACACGTGTGGTCATATCACACATTAAACAGGAAACAAAACCATTCACAGACGACACAACATTCCCAAGCACGAACACGCTGTACAGAAGACGCCAGACCTAAAACACACAAAGACACACTCCAAGCACACAACACCCAACACAGAACCACCCACAACCACACCAGTCACCCAGCACTCCACAGAGAAATGCGCACAGGACACACACACACTACAAACAACAAAGTACCCACAGTGCACAAGTCACATGCACAAAAGTCACAACACACAGGAAACACACACACAACCACATAAACACTGCCACGCACATTACACCAGCGGATCACAGACTTCACAGCAAAAAGCACACAATAGCATAGCACGCAAAACGTAGCACAACACAGAATACGCACAGAATCACACAACAAGCACCACAAAACACACCCTAGCCAGGACACAAAAGACAAACAACGCACTTCACACATAACACAAAACCAAGCACACCCAAACACATCACAAAAAGACGCACAACACGAACGTCGCACACACAACACACACATTGAAAGTATCACATCAATCCATTACAACGTGCAAAATCATACACAAATCAGAGCACAGTACATCACACAACACAGAGAAGCATCACACACAAATTAAACATCACAACTCATAGCACACATGACACCCTCCATTAACAACGCAACACGCAGACCGACGCGACCACTACATACCACACATAAAGCCACACACAACACACACTCAAGGAATAACCACAACAAACATAAGTAAACAACCACAAACACAAAGATATGGAGAACACACACAAACTCAACACGCAAACAGCATAACATATGAAACAGCATACACCACAAACATCACACGATATAAAGGCACCCAATTCTCACAAACCACATTTAAAAATGTACACACCCACATTCAATGAGGCACACTACACAAGCAAAACCACATACAGATAACACAACTCACCTCACACACATAACCCATTACACACACAACCTCTCAAACACAGCCAAACAAGTATCACAATCACACACGCAAAACACCGACAACACATACAAAACCACACGCAAAACAAACAACCAACAATAAACACACAGCACACACTTCACACCCTACACACCCCACACACTAACACACACAGACCCACCCCCGCACACTCCTATATACACAAGGGCTCCGCAACGTGAATGCGCACGCACACAAAACTCAAAAAGTGACAACACAACAGTCACAGGGCACGCACCAGACACCGCAGAGCACATGTTTCTCACAAATCACACAAATCACACAAATCACATTTCCGAGGGTACATGCAGCACACACAAATGAGGCACACTGAAAACCACAACCACCCATGGACCGCATATCTCACATCACAGACATAACAACCACACACACTCAACCACTCAAACACAACCACGCACAAATCACAATCACACACGCGAAACACACACAATACTCACAAATCCGCAGGCAAAACACACATAACCGACAAAGAAGACAAACGGCACACATTTCACACACAACACAGTACACACACAAGCACGCATTAGACAACACCACACATACATCCTCACACAGGAGCACCATGCAGAACACACACACAACACAGAAACATGCAGCGCGACAGTCACAGTACACACACCACACCCTTCAAAGCACATAACTGCCCACAATACACACGAAAGAAAACATTGCACAGACTACATACTGCACACACCAAGAGACATACTAAACAAGCACAACCACACAGTCAACACATCTCACATGATGTGCACAACGCAAACAGCCAGACACACACACAACCTCTACCACAACACAGCAGTTACAATCACACACACAAAACACACTGCACGAACAAGTCCACACACAACTGACAAAAACCCATGCAACACACATAGAACGCGCTACACGCAACACACAACCACAAGCATACAGCACAGAGCACACACAGACCCACACGCAGACAGCACGAACCAAAACCCACAAGTGCACATACAACAAACACATGCACACAACGCATCCGACACAGGGCGAACTCAACATCACACACAACGCTCAAATTACACAGACCAGCCTACATCTCCCCAGCATGTAACACACAGAAGGCATATAGACAGCACTCACTCAACCCAGAACACCGTACATAACACAGCAGACCAAAGAAAGACCAGACACATTTCACACTAAACAGTAGACTGGAAGCCACACACCAAACACACAGCGTGCACAACCGCCAAGATAACTCATCAGAAAAGGCAAAATATCCAATGCACAAAGAACCACTCAACACACACAACACAACTCACAAATACCAGCACCACGCATAACACACCACACGGTGAAAAATACACACAACTGTGTACTCAACAAGCAGTAAGGAACCTATACTTCGCATATTACATATAAAATACACACAGCACGGGCAACACACAACAACACACCGAAAAGAAGCAAGGCCCACAGACCATAGATAACCCAATGCAAAACACACAAGAACACAGCACACCCAGCGTACCACAACAGACAATACACACAGAATCACAAAAAGACACCACAAATCACTCACTAACATGTACGAAAATCACATAGAGCACACCACACGCGCAACAAATGCAGAGATCAAGTGTTTAGCCTTCTACCGCAATGCTTACTAAGTTTTCTATATCACATAGGAGCAAGTTGCATGCAAGGGGAAATCAGCACAGTATTCTCTCAGGGAAGGCCTCCTCAGTGCACGGTGGATTGTTTCCCCAGCAGAGTCTGGCATAAGGCTCTCCTGCAGGAGTTTCTGACACTTTACTACAAAGGCATCTTCAGGGCATTGCTGTTAAAGGGATGAGGTGCCACTTTGCATCTTCTTTTATCGCTCTCGGGAAACAGGTCCCCCCACCCCCCCAGCCCCGAGAGGTTTACGAACCTGTGGAGAAAACGGACAATCATGAGAGGCTGTCTCCAGTGTGCTTGAATGCGTAAGTCTCTCAGCTCCCGAACAGCACAGCACATTAAACATCAAACCACACACACACTGAGAACATTATCTGCACACAATACATTTGAAGCACGGTTCTCAGAGTGAACACAGCACACACAGTGAGGCTCACTGACCAAGCATGACCACACACAGTACGCACATCCCAAACTACACTCATTACTCAAACAGCCGACAACGCACAACCTGTCAAACACAGCCACACACAAATCACAACCACACATGCCAGACGCACACCACACATACAACACATACAAAGCCACATGCAAAACACACACAAACCAGAAAAAAAGAACACCGAATTGATGTAACGCACATTTCACACACTACACACGTCACTCCAAACACACATGAAACATACAGCCCGCAGAGCCTCACAGAATGCGCAATGCCAAACACACAACATATGCACAAAGCATATCAGTCATAACTCACAATTAATATCTCACGCAACTTGCAAAACACAGACCACACAACACACACACAATATGCAGCACAAAGAAAAATACACTCAACGCAAACACAGATCACGGAGCAGCACATCGCACAATACACACAGGCATCACACACAGAAGTTAACAATCCAACTCAGAACCCACACAACACCCTGCATTAAACAATGCAACACACACAGAACAACGCAAACACTTCATGCCACACGTATAGCCAACCACAACGCACACGGGAGGAACCACCGGAACACACACAACAAAACACCCACAATCGCATACATAGAGAACACACAGAGCCTCTTCACAAGCACACAGCACAACATAGACAACAACACACACCGCAAACATCACAGGACATCAAAGCACACATTTCACACAAACCACAGTTCAATGAGCACACACAACACACACAATGAGGCGACCGCACAGAGACAACGCATCTCGCATCACACACCTAACTCAGCCACACACACAACCCCTCGAACACAGCCAAACACAAATCACAATACACATACAAAATCACATGGAAAACACACCGCCATCAGACGCCCACACAGCACACATTTCACACACTGCAAACCACACACACTATCATGCACAGACACCCCGCACTCATATCCACACACGGGCTGCACTACGCTAAACGCACACACGCAGGACCCAAACTGTAACAACACGTCACAAGACACACACCAGACACCTCAAAGCACAGAATCGCTCACAACACACACGAACCACGTTTCACAGAGTCCACGCAGCACACACAATGAGGCACACTAAACAAGCACAACTACACACAGAGAACACATTTCACATCACACACGTAACAAGCAAACACCCACACTCCCTCTCAAACACAACCATGCTCAAATCACATGCACGCACGCAAAACACGCACCACACGCAACACATGCAAAATGACATGTGAAAACTACACAACCACAGAAACGACACCGAATTTATGAAACACACAGGGCACACACTACACACGTCACACAAAACACACATAAAACCTACAGCAAAGAGAGACTTACAGAACACACAACGCAAAGACCCCAACATATATACAAAGCATATCAGACACAACACACAATATCCCATGCAACACGTAAAATCCACGGCTGACACAACACACAAGATGCGCCAAACAGGTAAGAGTGCACCAAACACACATGCAACTGAGAACACAATACGTTGCACACCACGCAACACACGTGTGGTCATATCACACATTAAACAGGAAACAAAACCATTCACAGACGACACAACATTCCCAAGCACGAACACGCTGTACAGAAGACGCCAGACCTAAAACACACAAAGACACACTCCAAGCACACAACACCCAACACAGAACCACCCACAACCACACCAGTCACCCAGCACTCCACAGAGAAATGCGCACAGGACACACACACACTACAAACAACAAAGTACCCACAGTGCACAAGTCACATGCACAAAAGTCACAACACACAGGAAACACACACACAACCACATAAACACTGCCACGCACATTACACCAGCGGATCACAGACTTCACAGCAAAAAGCACACAATAGCATAGCACGCAAAACGTAGCACAGCACAGAATACGCACAGAATCACACAACAAGCACCACAAAACACACCCTAGCCAGGACACAAAAGACAAACAACGCACTTCACACATAACACAAAACCAAGCACACCCAAACACATCACAAAAAGACGCACAACACGAACGTCGCACACACAACACACACATTGAAAGTATCACATCAATCCATTACAACGTGCAAAATCATACACAAATCAGAGCACAGTACATCACTCAACACAGAGAAGCATCACACACAAATTAAACATCACAACTCATAGCACACATGACACCCTCCATTAACAACGCAACACGCAGACCGACGCGACCACTACATACCACACATAAAGCCACACACAACACACACTCAAGGAATAACCACAACAAACATAAGTAAACAACCACAAACACAAAGATATGGAGAACACACACAAACTCAACACGCAAACAGCATAACATATGAAACAGCATACACCACAAACATCACACGATATAAAGGCACCCAATTCTCACAAACCACATTTAAAAATGTACACACCCACATTCAATGAGGCACACTACACAAGCAAAACCACATACAGATAACACAACTCACCTCACACACATAACCCATTACACACACAACCTCTCAAACACAGCCAAACAAGTATCACAATCACACACGCAAAACACCCACAACACATACAAAACCACACGCAAAACAAACAACCAACAATAAACACACAGCACACACTTCACACCCTACACACCCCACACACTAACACACACAGACCCACCCCCGCACACTCCTATATACACAAGGGCTCCGCAACGTGAATGCGCACGCACACAAAACTCAAAAAGTGACAACACAACAGTCACAGGGCACGCACCAGACACCACAGAGCACATGTTTCTCACAAATCACACAAATCA
The DNA here is from genome assembly GCF_040802235.1 of Manis javanica. NCBI lineage: Eukaryota > Metazoa > Chordata > Mammalia > Pholidota > Manidae > Manis > Manis javanica. The sequence continues at coordinate 49,269,484 of NC_133160.1, forward strand.
CACAAATCACATTTACGAGGGTACATGCAGCACACACAAATGAGGCACACTGAAAACCACAACCACCCATGGACCGCATATCTCACATCACAGACATAACAACCACACACACTCAACCACTCAAACACAACCACGCACAAATCACAATCACACACGCGAAACACACACAATACTCACAAATCCGCAGGCAAAACACACATAACCGACAAAGAAGACAAACGGCACACATTTCACACACAACACAGTACACACACAAGCACGCATTAGACAACACCACACATACATCCTCACACAGGAGCACCATGCAGAACACACACACAACACAGAAACATGCAGCGCGACAGTCACACTACACACACCACACCCTTCAAAGCACATAACTGCCCACAATACACACGAAAGAAAACATTGCACAGACTACATACTGCACACACCAAGAGACATACTAAACAAGCACAACCACACAGTCAACACATCTCACATGATGTGCACAACGCAAACAGCCAGACACACACACAACCTCTACCACAACACAGCAGTTACAATCACACACACAAAACACACTGCACGAACAAGTCCACACGCAACTGACAAAAACCCATGCAACACACATAGAACGCGCTACGCGCAACACACAACCACAAGCATACAGCACAGAGCACACACAGACCCACACGCAGACAGCACGAACCAAAACCCACAAGCGCACATACAACAAACACATGCACACAACGCATCCGACACAGGGCTAACTCAACATCACACACAACGCTCAAATTACACAGACCAGCCTACATCTCCCCAGCATGTAACACACAGAAGGCATATAGACAGCACTCACTCAACCCAGAACACCGTACATAACACAGCAGACCAAAGAAAGACCAGACACATTTCACACTAAACAGTAGACTGGAAGCCACACACCAAACACACAGCGTGCACAACCGCCAACAGATAACTCATCAGAAAAGGCAAAATATCCAATGCACAAAGAACCACTCAACACACACAACACAACTCACAAATACCAGCACCACGCATAACACACCACACGGTGAAAAATACACACAACTGTGTACTCAACAAGCAGTAAGGAACCTATACTTCGCATATTACATATAAAATACACACAGCACGGGCAACACACAACAACACACCGAAAAGAAGCAAGGCCCACAGACCATAGATAACCCAATGCAAAACACACAAGAACACAGCACACCCAGCGTACCACAACAGACAATACACACAGAATCACAAAAAGACACCACAAATCACTCACTAACATGTACGAAAATCACATAGAGCACACCACACGCGCAACAAATGCAGAGATCAAGTGTTTAGCCTTCTACCGCAATGCTTACTAAGTTTTCTATATCACATAGGAGCAAGTTGCATGCAAGGGGAAATCAGCACAGTATTCTCTCAGGGAAGGCCTCCTCAGTGCACGGTGGATTGTTTCCCCAGCAGAGTCTGGCATAAGGCTCTCCTGCAGGAGTTTCTGACACTTTACTACAAAGGCATCTTCAGGGCATTGCTGTTAAAGGGATGAGGTGCCACTTTGCATCTTCTTTTATCGCTCTCGGGAAACAGGTCCCCCCACCCCCCCAGCCCCGAGAGGTTTACGAACCTGTGGAGAAAACGGACAATCATGAGAGGCTGTCTCCAGTGTGCTTGAATGCGTAAGTCTCTCAGCTCCCGAACAGCACAGCACATTAAACATCAAACCACACACACACTGAGAACATTATCTGCACACAATACATTTGAAGCACGGTTCTCAGAGTGAACACAGCACACACAGTGAGGCTCACTGACCAAGCATGACCACACACAGTACGCACATCCCAAACTACACTCATTACTCAAACAGCCGACAACGCACAACCTGTCAAACACAGCCACACACAAATCACAACCACACATGCCAGACGCACACCACACATACAACACATACAAAGCCACATGCAAAACACACACAAACCAGAAAAAAAGAACACCGAATTGATGTAACGCACATTTCACACACTACACACGTCACTCCAAACACACATGAAACATACAGCCCGCAGAGCCTCACAGAATGCGCAATGCCAAACACACAACATATGCACAAAGCATATCAGTCATAACTCACAATTAATATCTCACGCAACTTGCAAAACACAGACCACACAACACACACACAATATGCAGCACAAAGAAAAATACACTCAACGCAAACACAGATCACGGAGCAGCACATCGCACAATACACACAGGCATCACACACAGAAGTTAACAATCCAACTCAGAACCCACACAACACCCTGCATTAAACAATGCAACACACACAGAACAACGCAAACACTTCATGCCACACGTATAGCCAACCACAACGCACACGGGAGGAACCACCGGAACACACACAACAAAACACCCACAATCGCATACATAGAGAACACACAGAGCCTCTTCACAAGCACACAGCACAACATAGACAACAACACACACCGCAAACATCACAGGACATCAAAGCACACATTTCACACAAACCACAGTTCAATGAGCACACACAACACACACAATGAGGCGACCGCACAGAGACAACGCATCTCGCATCACACACCTAACTCAGCCACACACACAACCCCTCGAACACAGCCAAACACAAATCACAATACACATACAAAATCACATGGAAAACACACCGCCATCAGACGCCCACACAGCACACATTTCACACACTGCAAACCACACTCACTATCATGCACAGACACCCCGCACTCATATCCACACACGGGCTGCACTACGCTAAACGCACACACGCAGGACCCAAACTGTAACAACACGTCACAAGACACACACCAGACACCTCAAAGCACAGAATCGCTCACAACACACACGAACCACGTTTCACAGAGTCCACGCAGCACACACAATGAGGCACACTAAACAAGCACAACTACACACAGAGAACACATTTCACATCACACACGTAACAAGCAAACACCCACACTCCCTCTCAAACACAACCATGCTCAAATCACATGCACGCACGCAAAACACGCACCACACGCAACACATGCAAAATGACATGTGAAAACTACACAACCACAGAAACGACACCGAATTTATGAAACACACAGGGCACACACTACACACGTCACACAAAACACACATAAAACCTACAGCAAAGAGAGACTTACAGAACACACAACGCAAAGACCCCAACATATATACAAAGCATATCAGACACAACACACAATATCCCATGCAACACGTAAAATCCACGGCTGACACAACACACAAGATGCGCCAAACAGGTAAGAGTGCACCAAACACACATGCAACTGAGAACACAATACGTTGCACACCACGCAACACACGTGTGGTCATATCACACATTAAACAGGAAACAAAACCATTCACAGACGACACAACATTCCCAAGCACGAACACGCTGTACAGAAGACGCCAGACCTAAAACACACAAAGACACACTCCAAGCACACAACACCCAACACAGAACCACCCACAACCACACCAGTCACCCAGCACTCCACAGAGAAATGCGCACAGGACACACACACACTACAAACAACAAAGTACCCACAGTGCACAAGTCACATGCACAAAAGTCACAACACACAGGAAACACACACACAACCACATAAACACTGCCACGCACATTACACCAGCGGATCACAGACTTCACAGCAAAAAGCACACAATAGCATAGCACGCAAAACGTAGCACAGCACAGAATACGCACAGAATCACACAACAAGCACCACAAAACACACCCTAGCCAGGACACAAAAGACAAACAACGCACTTCACACATAACACAAAACCAAGCACACCCAAACACATCACAAAAAGACGCACAACACGAACGTCGCACACACAACACACACATTGAAAGTATCACATCAATCCATTACAACGTGCAAAATCATACACAAATCAGAGCACAGTACATCACTCAACACAGAGAAGCATCACACACAAATTAAACATCACAACTCATAGCACACATGACACCCTCCATTAACAACGCAACACGCAGACCGACGCGACCACTACATACCACACATAAAGCCACACACAACACACACTCAAGGAATAACCACAACAAACATAAGTAAACAACCACAAACACAAAGATATGGAGAACACACACAAACTCAACACGCAAACAGCATAACATATGAAACAGCATACACCACAAACATCACACGATATAAAGGCACCCAATTCTCACAAACCACATTTAAAAATGTACACACCCACATTCAATGAGGCACACTACACAAGCAAAACCACATACAGATAACACAACTCACCTCACACACATAACCCATTACACACACAACCTCTCAAACACAGCCAAACAAGTATCACAATCACACACGCAAAACACCCACAACACATACAAAACCACACGCAAAACAAACAACCAACAATAAACACACAGCACACACTTCACACCCTACACACCCCACACACTAACACACACAGACCCACCCCCGCACACTCCTATATACACAAGGGCTCCGCAACGTGAATGCGCACGCACACAAAACTCAAAAAGTGACAACACAACAGTCACAGGGCACGCACCAGACACCGCAGAGCACATGTTTCTCACAAATCACACAAATCACACAAATCACATTTACGAGGGTACATGCAGCACACACAAATGAGGCACACTGAAAACCACAACCACCCATGGACCGCATATCTCACATCACAGACATAACAACCACACACACTCAACCACTCAAACACAACCACGCACAAATCACAATCACACACGCGAAACACACACAATACTCACAAATCCGCAGGCAAAACACACATAACCGACAAAGAAGACAAACGGCACACATTTCACACACAACACAGTACACACACAAGCACGCATTAGACAACACCACACATACATCCTCACACAGGAGCACCATGCAGAACACACACACAACACAGAAACATGCAGCGCGACAGTCACACTACACACACCACACCCTTCAAAGCACATAACTGCCCACAATACACACGAAAGAAAACATTGCACAGACTACATACTGCACACACCAAGAGACATACTAAACAAGCACAACCACACAGTCAACACATCTCACATGATGTGCACAACGCAAACAGCCAGACACACACACAACCTCTACCACAACACAGCAGTTACAATCACACACACAAAACACACTGCACGAACAAGTCCACACGCAACTGACAAAAACCCATGCAACACACATAGAACGCGCTACGCGCAACACACAACCACAAGCATACAGCACAGAGCACACACAGACCCACACGCAGACAGCACGAACCAAAACCCACAAGCGCACATACAACAAACACATGCACACAACGCATCCGACACAGGGCTAACTCAACATCACACACACCGCTCAAATTACACAGACCAGCCTACATCTCCCCAGCATGTAACACACAGAAGGCATATAGACAGCACTCACTCAACCCAGAACACCGTACATAACACAGCAGACCAAAGAAAGACCAGACACATTTCACACTAAACAGTAGACTGGAAGCCACACACCAAACACACAGCGTGCACAACCGCCAACAGATAACTCATCAGAAAAGGCAAAATATCCAATGCACAAAGAACCACTCAACACACACAACACAACTCACAAATACCAGCACCACGCATAACACACCACACGGTGAAAAATACACACAACTGTGTACTCAACAAGCAGTAAGGAACCTATACTTCGCATATTACATATAAAATACACACAGCACGGGCAACACACAACAACACACCGAAAAGAAGCAAGGCCCACAGACCATAGATAACCCAATGCAAAACACACAAGAACACAGCACACCCAGCGTACCACAACAGACAATACACACAGAATCACAAAAAGACACCACAAATCACTCACTAACATGTACGAAAATCACATAGAGCACACCACACGCGCAACAAATGCAGAGATCAAGTGTTTAGCCTTCTACCGCAATGCTTACTAAGTTTTCTATATCACATAGGAGCAAGTTGCATGCAAGGGGAAATCAGCACAGTATTCTCTCAGGGAAGGCCTCCTCAGTGCACGGTGGATTGTTTCCCCAGCAGAGTCTGGCATAAGGCTCTCCTGCAGGAGTTTCTGACACTTTACTACAAAGGCATCTTCAGGGCATTGCTGTTAAAGGGATGAGGTGCCACTTTGCATCTTCTTTTATCGCTCTCGGGAAACAGGTCCCCCCACCCCCCCAGCCCCGAGAGGTTTACGAACCTGTGGAGAAAACGGACAATCATGAGAGGCTGTCTCCAGTGTGCTTGAATGCGTAAGTCTCTCAGCTCCCGAACAGCACAGCACATTAAACATCAAACCACACACACACTGAGAACATTATCTGCACACAATACATTTGAAGCACGGTTCTCAGAGTGAACACAGCACACACAGTGAGGCTCACTGACCAAGCATGACCACACACAGTACGCACATCCCAAACTACACTCATTACTCAAACAGCCGACAACGCACAACCTGTCAAACACAGCCACACACAAATCACAACCACACATGCCAGACGCACACCACACATACAACACATACAAAGCCACATGCAAAACACACACAAACCAGAAAAAAAGAACACCGAATTGATGTAACGCACATTTCACACACTACACACGTCACTCCAAACACACATGAAACATACAGCCCGCAGAGCCTCACAGAATGCGCAATGCCAAACACACAACATATGCACAAAGCATATCAGTCATAACTCACAATTAATATCTCACGCAACTTGCAAAACACAGACCACACAACACACACACAATATGCAGCACAAAGAAAAATACACTCAACGCAAACACAGATCACGGAGCAGCACATCGCACAATACACACAGGCATCACACACAGAAGTTAACAATCCAACTCAGAACCCACACAACACCCTGCATTAAACAATGCAACACACACAGAACAACGCAAACACTTCATGCCACACGTATAGCCAACCACAACGCACACGGGAGGAACCACCGGAACACACACAACAAAACACCCACAATCGCATACATAGAGAACACACAGAGCCTCTTCACAAGCACACAGCACAACATAGACAACAACACACACCGCAAACATCACAGGACATCAAAGCACACATTTCACACAAACCACAGTTCAATGAGCACACACAACACACACAATGAGGCGACCGCACAGAGACAACGCATCTCGCATCACACACCTAACTCAGCCACACACACAACCCCTCGAACACAGCCAAACACAAATCACAATACACATACAAAATCACATGGAAAACACACCGCCATCAGACGCCCACACAGCACACATTTCACACACTGCAAACCACACTCACTATCATGCACAGACACCCCGCACTCATATCCACACACGGGCTGCACTACGCTAAACGCACACACGCAGGACCCAAACTGTAACAACACAAGTCACAAGACACACACCAGACACCTCAAAGCACAGAATCGCTCACAACACACACGAACCACGTTTCACAGAGTCCACGCAGCACACACAATGAGGCACACTAAACAAGCACAACTACACACAGAGAACACATTTCACATCACACACGTAACAAGCAAACACCCACACTCCCTCTCAAACACAACCATGCTCAAATCACATGCACGCACGCAAAACACGCACCACACGCAACACATGCAAAATGACATGTGAAAACTACACAACCACAGAAACGACACCGAATTTATGAAACACACAGGGCACACACTACACACGTCACACAAAACACACATAAAACCTACAGCAAAGAGAGACTTACAGAACACACAACGCAAAGACCCCAACATATATACAAAGCATATCAGACACAACACACAATATCCCATGCAACACGTAAAATCCACGGCTGACACAACACACAAGATGCGCCAAACAGGTAAGAGTGCACCAAACACACATGCAACTGAGAACACAATACGTTGCACACCACGCAACACACGTGTGGTCATATCACACATTAAACAGGAAACAAAACCATTCACAGACGACACAACATTCCCAAGCACGAACACGCTGTACAGAAGACGCCAGACCTAAAACACACAAAGACACACTCCAAGCACACAACACCCAACACAGAACCACCCACAACCACACCAGTCACCCAGCACTCCACAGAGAAATGCGCACAGGACACACACACACTACAAACAACAAAGTACCCACAGTGCACAAGTCACATGCACAAAAGTCACAACACACAGGAAACACACACACAACCACATAAACACTGCCACGCACATTACACCAGCGGATCACAGACTTCACAGCAAAAAGCACACAATAGCATAGCACGCAAAACGTAGCACAGCACAGAATACGCACAGAATCACACAACAAGCACCACAAAACACACCCTAGCCAGGACACAAAAGACAAACAACGCACTTCACACATAACACAAAACCAAGCACACCCAAACACATCACAAAAAGACGCACAACACGAACGTCGCACACACAACACACACATTGAAAGTATCACATCAATCCATTACAACGTGCAAAATCATACACAAATCAGAGCACAGTACATCACTCAACACAGAGAAGCATCACACACAAATTAAACATCACAACTCATAGCACACATGACACCCTCCATTAACAACGCAACACGCAGACCGACGCGACCACTACATACCACACATAAAGCCACACACAACACACACTCAAGGAATAACCACAACAAACATAAGTAAACAACCACAAACACAAAGATATGGAGAACACACACAAACTCAACACGCAAACAGCATAACATATGAAACAGCATACACCACAAACATCACACGATATAAAGGCACCCAATTCTCACAAACCACATTTAAAAATGTACACACCCACATTCAATGAGGCACACTACACAAGCAAAACCACATACAGATAACACAACTCACCTCACACACATAACCCATTACACACACAACCTCTCAAACACAGCCAAACAAGTATCACAATCACACACGCAAAACACCCACAACACATACAAAACCACACGCAAAACAAACAACCAACAATAAACACACAGCACACACTTCACACCCTACACACCCCACACACTAACACACACAGACCCACCCCCGCACACTCCTATATACACAAGGGCTCCGCAACGTGAATGCGCACGCACACAAAACTCAAAAAGTGACAACACAACAGTCACAGGGCACGCACCAGACACCACAGAGCACATGTTTCTCACAAATCACACAAATCACACAAATCACATTTACGAGGGTACATGCAGCACACACAAATGAGGCACACTGAAAACCACAACCACCCATGGACCGCATATCTCACATCACAGACATAACAACCACACACACTCAACCACTCAAACACAACCACGCACAAATCACAATCACACACGCGAAACACACACAATACTCACAAATCCGCAGGCAAAACACACATAACCGACAAAGAAGACAAACGGCACACATTTCACACACAACACAGTACACACACAAGCACGCATTAGACAACACCACACATACATCCTCACACAGGAGCACCATGCAGAACACACACACAACACAGAAACATGCAGCGCGACAGTCACACTACACACACCACACCCTTCAAAGCACATAACTGCCCACAATACACACGAAAGAAAACATTGCACAGACTACATACTGCACACACCAAGAGACATACTAAACAAGCACAACCACACAGTCAACACATCTCACATGATGTGCACAACGCAAACAGCCAGACACACACACAACCTCTACCACAACACAGCAGTTACAATCACACACACAAAACACACTGCACGAACAAGTCCACACGCAACTGACAAAAACCCATGCAACACACATAGAACGCGCTACGCGCAACACACAACCACAAGCATACAGCACAGAGCACACACAGACCCACACGCAGACAGCACGAACCAAAACCCACAAGCGCACATACAACAAACACATGCACACAACGCATCCGACACAGGGCTAACTCAACATCACACACACCGCTCAAATTACACAGACCAGCCTACATCTCCCCAGCATGTAACACACAGAAGGCATATAGACAGCACTCACTCAACCCAGAACACCGTACATAACACAGCAGACCAAAGAAAGACCAGACACATTTCACACTAAACAGTAGACTGGAAGCCACACACCAAACACACAGCGTGCACAACCGCCAACAGATAACTCATCAGAAAAGGCAAAATATCCAATGCACAAAGAACCACTCAACACACACAACACAACTCACAAATACCAGCACCACGCATAACACACCACACGGTGAAAAATACACACAACTGTGTACTCAACAAGCAGTAAGGAACCTATACTTCGCATATTACATATAAAATACACACAGCACGGGCAACACACAACAACACACCGAAAAGAAGCAAGGCCCACAGACCATAGATAACCCAATGCAAAACACACAAGAACACAGCACACCCAGCGTACCACAACAGACAATACACACAGAATCACAAAAAGACACCACAAATCACTCACTAACATGTACGAAAATCACATAGAGCACACCACACGCGCAACAAATGCAGAGATCAAGTGTTTAGCCTTCTACCGCAATGCTTACTAAGTTTTCTATATCACATAGGAGCAAGTTGCATGCAAGGGGAAATCAGCACAGTATTCTCTCAGGGAAGGCCTCCTCAGTGCACGGTGGATTGTTTCCCCAGCAGAGTCTGGCATAAGGCTCTCCTGCAGGAGTTTCTGACACTTTACTACAAAGGCATCTTCAGGGCATTGCTGTTAAAGGGATGAGGTGCCACTTTGCATCTTCTTTTATCGCTCTCGGGAAACAGGTCCCCCCACCCCCCCAGCCCCGAGAGGTTTACGAACCTGTGGAGAAAACGGACAATCATGAGAGGCTGTCTCCAGTGTGCTTGAATGCGTAAGTCTCTCAGCTCCCGAACAGCACAGCACATTAAACATCAAACCACACACACACTGAGAACATTATCTGCACACAATACATTTGAAGCACGGTTCTCAGAGTGAACACAGCACACACAGTGAGGCTCACTGACCAAGCATGACCACACACAGTACGCACATCCCAAACTACACTCATTACTCAAACAGCCGACAACGCACAACCTGTCAAACACAGCCACACACAAATCACAACCACACATGCCAGACGCACACCACACATACAACACATACAAAGCCACATGCAAAACACACACAAACCAGAAAAAAAGAACACCGAATTGATGTAACGCACATTTCACACACTACACACGTCACTCCAAACACACATGAAACATACAGCCCGCAGAGCCTCACAGAATGCGCAATGCCAAACACACAACATATGCACAAAGCATATCAGTCATAACTCACAATTAATATCTCACGCAACTTGCAAAACACAGACCACACAACACACACACAATATGCAGCACAAAGAAAAATACACTCAACGCAAACACAGATCACGGAGCAGCACATCGCACAATACACACAGGCATCACACACAGAAGTTAACAATCCAACTCAGAACCCACACAACACCCTGCATTAAACAATGCAACACACACAGAACAACGCAAACACTTCATGCCACACGTATAGCCAACCACAACGCACACGGGAGGAACCACCGGAACACACACAACAAAACACCCACAATCGCATACATAGAGAACACACAGAGCCTCTTCACAAGCACACAGCACAACATAGACAACAACACACACCGCAAACATCACAGGACATCAAAGCACACATTTCACACAAACCACAGTTCAATGAGCACACACAACACACACAATGAGGCGACCGCACAGAGACAACGCATCTCGCATCACACACCTAACTCAGCCACACACACAACCCCTCGAACACAGCCAAACACAAATCACAATACACATACAAAATCACATGGAAAACACACCGCCATCAGACGCCCACACAGCACACATTTCACACACTGCAAACCACACTCACTATCATGCACAGACACCCCGCACTCATATCCACACACGGGCTGCACTACGCTAAACGCACACACGCAGGACCCAAACTGTAACAACACAAGTCACAAGACACACACCAGACACCTCAAAGCACAGAATCGCTCACAACACACACGAACCACGTTTCACAGAGTCCACGCAGCACACACAATGAGGCACACTAAACAAGCACAACTACACACAGAGAACACATTTCACATCACACACGTAACAAGCAAACACCCACACTCCCTCTCAAACACAACCATGCTCAAATCACATGCACGCACGCAAAACACGCACCACACGCAACACATGCAAAATGACATGTGAAAACTACACAACCACAGAAACGACACCGAATTTATGAAACACACAGGGCACACACTACACACGTCACACAAAACACACATAAAACCTACAGCAAAGAGAGACTTACAGAACACACAACGCAAAGACCCCAACATATATACAAAGCATATCAGACACAACACACAATATCCCATGCAACACGTAAAATCCACGGCTGACACAACACACAAGATGCGCCAAACAGGTAAGAGTGCACCAAACACACATGCAACTGAGAACACAATACGTTGCACACCACGCAACACACGTGTGGTCATATCACACATTAAACAGGAAACAAAACCATTCACAGACGACACAACATTCCCAAGCACGAACACGCTGTACAGAAGACGCCAGACCTAAAACACACAAAGACACACTCCAAGCACACAACACCCAACACAGAACCACCCACAACCACACCAGTCACCCAGCACTCCACAGAGAAATGCGCACAGGACACACACACACTACAAACAACAAAGTACCCACAGTGCACAAGTCACATGCACAAAAGTCACAACACACAGGAAACACACACACAACCACATAAACACTGCCACGCACATTACACCAGCGGATCACAGACTTCACAGCAAAAAGCACACAATAGCATAGCACGCAAAACGTAGCACAGCACAGAATACGCACAGAATCACACAACAAGCACCACAAAACACACCCTAGCCAGGACACAAAAGACAAACAACGCACTTCACACATAACACAAAACCAAGCACACCCAAACACATCACAAAAAGACGCACAACACGAACGTCGCACACACAACACACACATTGAAAGTATCACATCAATCCATTACAACGTGCAAAATCATACACAAATCAGAGCACAGTACATCACTCAACACAGAGAAGCATCACACACAAATTAAACATCACAACTCATAGCACACATGACACCCTCCATTAACAACGCAACACGCAGACCGACGCGGCCACTACATACCACACATAAAGCCACACACAACACACACTCAAGGAATAACCACAACAAACATAAGTAAACAACCACAAACACAAAGATATGGAGAACACACACAAACTCAACACGCAAACAGCATAACATATGAAACAGCATACACCACAAACATCACACGATATAAAGGCACCCAATTCTCACAAACCACATTTAAAAATGTACACACCCACATTCAATGAGGCACACTACACAAGCAAAACCACATACAGATAACACAACTCACCTCACACACATAACCCATTACACACACAACCTCTCAAACACAGCCAAACAAGTATCACAATCACACACGCAAAACACCCACAACACATACAAAACCACACGCAAAACAAACAACCAACAATAAACACACAGCACACACTTCACACCCTACACACCCCACACACTAACACACACAGACCCACCCCCGCACACTCCTATATACACAAGGGCTCCGCAACGTGAATGCGCACGCACACAAAACTCAAAAAGTGACAACACAACAGTCACAGGGCACGCACCAGACACCGCAGAGCACATGTTTCTCACAAATCACACAAATCACACAAATCACATTTACGAGGGTACATGCAGCACACACAAATGAGGCACACTGAAAACCACAACCACCCATGGACCGCATATCTCACATCACAGACATAACAACCACACACACTCAACCACTCAAACACAACCACGCACAAATCACAATCACACACGCGAAACACACACAATACTCACAAATCCGCAGGCAAAACACACATAACCGACAAAGAAGACAAACGGCACACATTTCACACACAACACAGTACACACACAAGCACGCATTAGACAACACCACACATACATCCTCACACAGGAGCACCATGCAGAACACACACACAACACAGAAACATGCAGCGCGACAGTCACACTACACACACCACACCCTTCAAAGCACATAACTGCCCACAATACACACGAAAGAAAACATTGCACAGACTACATACTGCACACACCAAGAGACATACTAAACAAGCACAACCACACAGTCAACACATCTCACATGATGTGCACAACGCAAACAGCCAGACACACACACAACCTCTACCACAACACAGCAGTTACAATCACACACACAAAACACACTGCACGAACAAGTCCACACGCAACTGACAAAAACCCATGCAACACACATAGAACGCGCTACGCGCAACACACAACCACAAGCATACAGCACAGAGCACACACAGACCCACACGCAGACAGCACGAACCAAAACCCACAAGCGCACATACAACAAACACATGCACACAACGCATCCGACACAGGGCTAACTCAACATCACACACACCGCTCAAATTACACAGACCAGCCTACATCTCCCCAGCATGTAACACACAGAAGGCATATAGACAGCACTCACTCAACCCAGAACACCGTACATAACACAGCAGACCAAAGAAAGACCAGACACATTTCACACTAAACAGTAGACTGGAAGCCACACACCAAACACACAGCGTGCACAACCGCCAACAGATAACTCATCAGAAAAGGCAAAATATCCAATGCACAAAGAACCACTCAACACACACAACACAACTCACAAATACCAGCACCACGCATAACACACCACACGGTGAAAAATACACACAACTGTGTACTCAACAAGCAGTAAGGAACCTATACTTCGCATATTACATATAAAATACACACAGCACGGGCAACACACAACAACACACCGAAAAGAAGCAAGGCCCACAGACCATAGATAACCCAATGCAAAACACACAAGAACACAGCACACCCAGCGTACCACAACAGACAATACACACAGAATCACAAAAAGACACCACAAATCACTCACTAACATGTACGAAAATCACATAGAGCACACCACACGCGCAACAAATGCAGAGATCAAGTGTTTAGCCTTCTACCGCAATGCTTACTAAGTTTTCTATATCACATAGGAGCAAGTTGCATGCAAGGGGAAATCAGCACAGTATTCTCTCAGGGAAGGCCTCCTCAGTGCACGGTGGATTGTTTCCCCAGCAGAGTCTGGCATAAGGCTCTCCTGCAGGAGTTTCTGACACTTTACTACAAAGGCATCTTCAGGGCATTGCTGTTAAAGGGATGAGGTGCCACTTTGCATCTTCTTTTATCGCTCTCGGGAAACAGGTCCCCCCACCCCCCCAGCCCCGAGAGGTTTACGAACCTGTGGAGAAAACGGACAATCATGAGAGGCTGTCTCCAGTGTGCTTGAATGCGTAAGTCTCTCAGCTCCCGAACAGCACAGCACATTAAACATCAAACCACACACACACTGAGAACATTATCTGCACACAATACATTTGAAGCACGGTTCTCAGAGTGAACACAGCACACACAGTGAGGCTCACTGACCAAGCATGACCACACACAGTACGCACATCACAAACTACACTCATTACTCAAACAGCCGACAACGCACAACCTGTCAAACACAGCCACACACAAATCACAACCACACATGCCAGACGCACACCACACATACAACACATACAAAGCCACATGCAAAACACACACAAACCAGAAAAAAAGAACACCGAATTGATGTAACGCACATTTCACACACTACACACGTCACTCCAAACACACATGAAACATACAGCCCGCAGAGCCTCACAGAATGCGCAATGCCAAACACACAACATATGCACAAAGCATATCAGTCATAACTCACAATTAATATCTCACGCAACTTGCAAAACACAGACCACACAACACACACACAATATGCAGCACAAAGAAAAATACACTCAACGCAAACACAGATCACGGAGCAGCACATCGCACAATACACACAGGCATCACACACAGAAGTTAACAATCCAACTCAGAACCCACACAACACCCTGCATTAAACAATGCAACACACACAGAACAACGCAAACACTTCATGCCACACGTATAGCCAACCACAACGCACACGGGAGGAACCACCGGAACACACACAACAAAACACCCACAATCGCATACATAGAGAACACACAGAGCCTCTTCACAAGCACACAGCACAACATAGACAACAACACACACCGCAAACATCACAGGACATCAAAGCACACATTTCACACAAACCACAGTTCAATGAGCACACACAACACACACAATGAGGCGACCGCACAGAGACAACGCATCTCGCATCACACACCTAACTCAGCCACACACACAACCCCTCGAACACAGCCAAACACAAATCACAATACACATACAAAATCACATGGAAAACACACCGCCATCAGACGCCCACACAGCACACATTTCACACACTGCAAACCACACTCACTATCATGCACAGACACCCCGCACTCATATCCACACACGGGCTGCACTACGCTAAACGCACACACGCAGGACCCAAACTGTAACAACACAAGTCACAAGACACACACCAGACACCTCAAAGCACAGAATCGCTCACAACACACACGAACCACGTTTCACAGAGTCCACGCAGCACACACAATGAGGCACACTAAACAAGCACAACTACACACAGAGAACACATTTCACATCACACACGTAACAAGCAAACACCCACACTCCCTCTCAAACACAACCATGCTCAAATCACATGCACGCACGCAAAACACGCACCACACGCAACACATGCAAAATGACATGTGAAAACTACACAACCACAGAAACGACACCGAATTTATGAAACACACAGGGCACACACTACACACGTCACACAAAACACACATAAAACCTACAGCAAAGAGAGACTTACAGAACACACAACGCAAAGACCCCAACATATATACAAAGCATATCAGACACAACACACAATATCCCATGCAACACGTAAAATCCACGGCTGACACAACACACAAGATGCGCCAAACAGGTAAGAGTGCACCAAACACACATGCAACTGAGAACACAATACGTTGCACACCACGCAACACACGTGTGGTCATATCACACATTAAACAGGAAACAAAACCATTCACAGACGACACAACATTCCCAAGCACGAACACGCTGTACAGAAGACGCCAGACCTAAAACACACAAAGACACACTCCAAGCACACAACACCCAACACAGAACCACCCACAACCACACCAGTCACCCAGCACTCCACAGAGAAATGCGCACAGGACACACACACACTACAAACAACAAAGTACCCACAGTGCACAAGTCACATGCACAAAAGTCACAACACACAGGAAACACACACACAACCACATAAACACTGCCACGCACATTACACCAGCGGATCACAGACTTCACAGCAAAAAGCACACAATAGCATAGCACGCAAAACGTAGCACAGCACAGAATACGCACAGAATCACACAACAAGCACCACAAAACACACCCTAGCCAGGACACAAAAGACAAACAACGCACTTCACACATAACACAAAACCAAGCACACCCAAACACATCACAAAAAGACGCACAACACGAACGTCGCACACACAACACACACATTGAAAGTATCACATCAATCCATTACAACGTGCAAAATCATACACAAATCAGAGCACAGTACATCACTCAACACAGAGAAGCATCACACACAAATTAAACATCACAACTCATAGCACACATGACACCCTCCATTAACAACGCAACACGCAGACCGACGCGGCCACTACATACCACACATAAAGCCACACACAACACACACTCAAGGAATAACCACAACAAACATAAGTAAACAACCACAAACACAAAGATATGGAGAACACACACAAACTCAACACGCAAACAGCATAACATATGAAACAGCATACACCACAAACATCACACGATATAAAGGCACCCAATTCTCACAAACCACATTTAAAAATGTACACACCCACATTCAATGAGGCACACTACACAAGCAAAACCACATACAGATAACACAACTCACCTCACACACATAACCCATTACACACACAACCTCTCAAACACAGCCAAACAAGTATCACAATCACACACGCAAAACACCCACAACACATACAAAACCACACGCAAAACAAACAACCAACAATAAACACACAGCACACACTTCACACCCTACACACCCCACACACTAACACACACAGACCCACCCCCGCACACTCCTATATACACAAGGGCTCCGCAACGTGAATGCGCACGCACACAAAACTCAAAAAGTGACAACACAACAGTCACAGGGCACGCACCAGACACCGCAGAGCACATGTTTCTCACAAATCACACAAATCACACAAATCACATTTACGAGGGTACATGCAGCACACACAAATGAGGCACACTGAAAACCACAACCACCCATGGACCGCATATCTCACATCACAGACATAACAACCACACACACTCAACCACTCAAACACAACCACGCACAAATCACAATCACACACGCGAAACACACACAATACTCACAAATCCGCAGGCAAAACACACATAACCGACAAAGAAGACAAACGGCACACATTTCACACACAACACAGTACACACACAAGCACGCATTAGACAACACCACACATACATCCTCACACAGGAGCACCATGCAGAACACACACACAACACAGAAACATGCAGCGCGACAGTCACACTACACACACCACACCCTTCAAAGCACATAACTGCCCACAATACACACGAAAGAAAACATTGCACAGACTACATACTGCACACACCAAGAGACATACTAAACAAGCACAACCACACAGTCAACACATCTCACATGATGTGCACAACGCAAACAGCCAGACACACACACAACCTCTACCACAACACAGCAGTTACAATCACACACACAAAACACACTGCACGAACAAGTCCACACGCAACTGACAAAAACCCATGCAACACACATAGAACGCGCTACGCGCAACACACAACCACAAGCATACAGCACAGAGCACACACAGACCCACACGCAGACAGCACGAACCAAAACCCACAAGCGCACATACAACAAACACATGCACACAACGCATCCGACACAGGGCTAACTCAACATCACACACACCGCTCAAATTACACAGACCAGCCTACATCTCCCCAGCATGTAACACACAGAAGGCATATAGACAGCACTCACTCAACCCAGAACACCGTACATAACACAGCAGACCAAAGAAAGACCAGACACATTTCACACTAAACAGTAGACTGGAAGCCACACACCAAACACACAGCGTGCACAACCGCCAACAGATAACTCATCAGAAAAGGCAAAATATCCAATGCACAAAGAACCACTCAACACACACAACACAACTCACAAATACCAGCACCACGCATAACACACCACACGGTGAAAAATACACACAACTGTGTACTCAACAAGCAGTAAGGAACCTATACTTCGCATATTACATATAAAATACACACAGCACGGGCAACACACAACAACACACCGAAAAGAAGCAAGGCCCACAGACCATAGATAACCCAATGCAAAACACACAAGAACACAGCACACCCAGCGTACCACAACAGACAATACACACAGAATCACAAAAAGACACCACAAATCACTCACTAACATGTACGAAAATCACATAGAGCACACCACACGCGCAACAAATGCAGAGATCAAGTGTTTAGCCTTCTACCGCAATGCTTACTAAGTTTTCTATATCACATAGGAGCAAGTTGCATGCAAGGGGAAATCAGCACAGTATTCTCTCAGGGAAGGCCTCCTCAGTGCACGGTGGATTGTTTCCCCAGCAGAGTCTGGCATAAGGCTCTCCTGCAGGAGTTTCTGACACTTTACTACAAAGGCATCTTCAGGGCATTGCTGTTAAAGGGATGAGGTGCCACTTTGCATCTTCTTTTATCGCTCTCGGGAAACAGGTCCCCCCACCCCCCCAGCCCCGAGAGGTTTACGAACCTGTGGAGAAAACGGACAATCATGAGAGGCTGTCTCCAGTGTGCTTGAATGCGTAAGTCTCTCAGCTCCCGAACAGCACAGCACATTAAACATCAAACCACACACACACTGAGAACATTATCTGCACACAATACATTTGAAGCACGGTTCTCAGAGTGAACACAGCACACACAGTGA
Source organism: Manis javanica (assembly GCF_040802235.1). Classification (NCBI taxonomy): domain Eukaryota; kingdom Metazoa; phylum Chordata; class Mammalia; order Pholidota; family Manidae; genus Manis; species Manis javanica. The sequence goes on from NC_133160.1 coordinate 49,289,919, forward strand.
GGCTCACTGACCAAGCATGACCACACACAGTACGCACATCCCAAACTACACTCATTACTCAAACAGCCGACAACGCACAACCTGTCAAACACAGCCACACACAAATCACAACCACACATGCCAGACGCACACCACACATACAACACATACAAAGCCACATGCAAAACACACACAAACCAGAAAAAAAGAACACCGAATTGATGTAACGCACATTTCACACACTACACACGTCACTCCAAACACACATGAAACATACAGCCCGCAGAGCCTCACAGAATGCGCAATGCCAAACACACAACATATGCACAAAGCATATCAGTCATAACTCACAATTAATATCTCACGCAACTTGCAAAACACAGACCACACAACACACACACAATATGCAGCACAAAGAAAAATACACTCAACGCAAACACAGATCACGGAGCAGCACATCGCACAATACACACAGGCATCACACACAGAAGTTAACAATCCAACTCAGAACCCACACAACACCCTGCATTAAACAATGCAACACACACAGAACAACGCAAACACTTCATGCCACACGTATAGCCAACCACAACGCACACGGGAGGAACCACCGGAACACACACAACAAAACACCCACAATCGCATACATAGAGAACACACAGAGCCTCTTCACAAGCACACAGCACAACATAGACAACAACACACACCGCAAACATCACAGGACATCAAAGCACACATTTCACACAAACCACAGTTCAATGAGCACACACAACACACACAATGAGGCGACCGCACAGAGACAACGCATCTCGCATCACACACCTAACTCAGCCACACACACAACCCCTCGAACACAGCCAAACACAAATCACAATACACATACAAAATCACATGGAAAACACACCGCCATCAGACGCCCACACAGCACACATTTCACACACTGCAAACCACACACACTATCATGCACAGACACCCCGCACTCATATCCACACACGGGCTGCACTACGCTAAACGCACACACGCAGGACCCAAACTGTAACAACACAAGTCACAAGACACACACCAGACACCTCAAAGCACAGAATCGCTCACAACACACACGAACCACGTTTCACAGAGTCCACGCAGCACACACAATGAGGCACACTAAACAAGCACAACTACACACAGAGAACACATTTCACATCACACACGTAACAAGCAAACACCCACACTCCCTCTCAAACACAACCATGCTCAAATCACATGCACGCACGCAAAACACGCACCACACGCAACACATGCAAAATGACATGTGAAAACTACACAACCACAGAAACGACACCGAATTTATGAAACACACAGGGCACACACTACACACGTCACACAAAACACACATAAAACCTACAGCAAAGAGAGACTTACAGAACACACAACGCAAAGACCCCAACATATATACAAAGCATATCAGACACAACACACAATATCCCATGCAACACGTAAAATCCACGGCTGACACAACACACAAGATGCGCCAAACAGGTAAGAGTGCACCAAACACACATGCAACTGAGAACACAATACGTTGCACACCACGCAACACACGTGTGGTCATATCACACATTAAACAGGAAACAAAACCATTCACAGACGACACAACATTCCCAAGCACGAACACGCTGTACAGAAGACGCCAGACCTAAAACACACAAAGACACACTCCAAGCACACAACACCCAACACAGAACCACCCACAACCACACCAGTCACCCAGCACTCCACAGAGAAATGCGCACAGGACACACACACACTACAAACAACAAAGTACCCACAGTGCACAAGTCACATGCACAAAAGTCACAACACACAGGAAACACACACACAACCACATAAACACTGCCACGCACATTACACCAGCGGATCACAGACTTCACAGCAAAAAGCACACAATAGCATAGCACGCAAAACGTAGCACAGCACAGAATACGCACAGAATCACACAACAAGCACCACAAAACACACCCTAGCCAGGACACAAAAGACAAACAACGCACTTCACACATAACACAAAACCAAGCACACCCAAACACATCACAAAAAGACGCACAACACGAACGTCGCACACACAACACACACATTGAAAGTATCACATCAATCCATTACAACGTGCAAAATCATACACAAATCAGAGCACAGTACATCACTCAACACAGAGAAGCATCACACACAAATTAAACATCACAACTCATAGCACACATGACACCCTCCATTAACAACGCAACACGCAGACCGACGCGACCACTACATACCACACATAAAGCCACACACAACACACACTCAAGGAATAACCACAACAAACATAAGTAAACAACCACAAACACAAAGATATGGAGAACACACACAAACTCAACACGCAAACAGCATAACATATGAAACAGCATACACCACAAACATCACACGATATAAAGGCACCCAATTCTCACAAACCACATTTAAAAATGTACACACCCACATTCAATGAGGCACACTACACAAGCAAAACCACATACAGATAACACAACTCACCTCACACACATAACCCATTACACACACAACCTCTCAAACACAGCCAAACAAGTATCACAATCACACACGCAAAACACCCACAACACATACAAAACCACACGCAAAACAAACAACCAACAATAAACACACAGCACACACTTCACACCCTACACACCCCACACACTAACACACACAGACCCACCCCCGCACACTCCTATATACACAAGGGCTCCGCAACGTGAATGCGCACGCACACAAAACTCAAAAAGTGACAACACAACAGTCACAGGGCACGCACCAGACACCGCAGAGCACATGTTTCTCACAAATCACACAAATCACACAAATCACATTTCCGAGGGTACATGCAGCACACACAAATGAGGCACACTGAAAACCACAACCACCCATGGACCGCATATCTCACATCACAGACATAACAACCACACACACTCAACCACTCAAACACAACCACGCACAAATCACAATCACACACGCGAAACACACACAATACTCACAAATCCGCAGGCAAAACACACATAACCGACAAAGAAGACAAACGGCACACATTTCACACACAACACAGTACACACACAAGCACGCATTAGACAACACCACACATACATCCTCACACAGGAGCACCATGCAGAACACACACACAACACAGAAACATGCAGCGCGACAGTCACACTACACACACCACACCCTTCAAAGCACATAACTGCCCACAATACACACGAAAGAAAACATTGCACAGACTACATACTGCACACACCAAGAGACATACTAAACAAGCACAACCACACAGTCAACACATCTCACATGATGTGCACAACGCAAACAGCCAGACACACACACAACCTCTACCACAACACAGCAGTTACAATCACACACACAAAACACACTGCACGAACAAGTCCACACGCAACTGACAAAAACCCATGCAACACACATAGAACGCGCTACGCGCAACACACAACCACAAGCATACAGCACAGAGCACACACAGACCCACACGCAGACAGCACGAACCAAAACCCACAAGCGCACATACAACAAACACATGCACACAACGCATCCGACACAGGGCTAACTCAACATCACACACACCGCTCAAATTACACAGACCAGCCTACATCTCCCCAGCATGTAACACACAGAAGGCATATAGACAGCACTCACTCAACCCAGAACACCGTACATAACACAGCAGACCAAAGAAAGACCAGACACATTTCACACTAAACAGTAGACTGGAAGCCACACACCAAACACACAGCGTGCACAACCGCCAACAGATAACTCATCAGAAAAGGCAAAATATCCAATGCACAAAGAACCACTCAACACACACAACACAACTCACAAATACCAGCACCACGCATAACACACCACACGGTGAAAAATACACACAACTGTGTACTCAACAAGCAGTAAGGAACCTATACTTCGCATATTACATATAAAATACACACAGCACGGGCAACACACAACAACACACCGAAAAGAAGCAAGGCCCACAGACCATAGATAACCCAATGCAAAACACACAAGAACACAGCACACCCAGCGTACCACAACAGACAATACACACAGAATCACAAAAAGACACCACAAATCACTCACTAACATGTACGAAAATCACATAGAGCACACCACACGCGCAACAAATGCAGAGATCAAGTGTTTAGCCTTCTACCGCAATGCTTACTAAGTTTTCTATATCACATAGGAGCAAGTTGCATGCAAGGGGAAATCAGCACAGTATTCTCTCAGGGAAGGCCTCCTCAGTGCACGGTGGATTGTTTCCCCAGCAGAGTCTGGCATAAGGCTCTCCTGCAGGAGTTTCTGACACTTTACTACAAAGGCATCTTCAGGGCATTGCTGTTAAAGGGATGAGGTGCCACTTTGCATCTTCTTTTATCGCTCTCGGGAAACAGGTCCCCCCACCCCCCCAGCCCCGAGAGGTTTACGAACCTGTGGAGAAAACGGACAATCATGAGAGGCTGTCTCCAGTGTGCTTGAATGCGTAAGTCTCTCAGCTCCCGAACAGCACAGCACATTAAACATCAAACCACACACACACTGAGAACATTATCTGCACACAATACATTTGAAGCACGGTTCTCAGAGTGAACACAGCACACACAGTGAGGCTCACTGACCAAGCATGACCACACACAGTACGCACATCACAAACTACACTCATTACTCAAACAGCCGACAACGCACAACCTGTCAAACACAGCCACACACAAATCACAACCACACATGCCAGACGCACACCACACATACAACACATACAAAGCCACATGCAAAACACACACAAACCAGAAAAAAAGAACACCGAATTGATGTAACGCACATTTCACACACTACACACGTCACTCCAAACACACATGAAACATACAGCCCGCAGAGCCTCACAGAATGCGCAATGCCAAACACACAACATATGCACAAAGCATATCAGTCATAACTCACAATTAATATCTCACGCAACTTGCAAAACACAGACCACACAACACACACACAATATGCAGCACAAAGAAAAATACACTCAACGCAAACACAGATCACGGAGCAGCACATCGCACAATACACACAGGCATCACACACAGAAGTTAACAATCCAACTCAGAACCCACACAACACCCTGCATTAAACAATGCAACACACACAGAACAACGCAAACACTTCATGCCACACGTATAGCCAACCACAACGCACACGGGAGGAACCACCGGAACACACACAACAAAACACCCACAATCGCATACATAGAGAACACACAGAGCCTCTTCACAAGCACACAGCACAACATAGACAACAACACACACCGCAAACATCACAGGACATCAAAGCACACATTTCACACAAACCACAGTTCAATGAGCACACACAACACACACAATGAGGCGACCGCACAGAGACAACGCATCTCGCATCACACACCTAACTCAGCCACACACACAACCCCTCGAACACAGCCAAACACAAATCACAATACACATACAAAATCACATGGAAAACACACCGCCATCAGACGCCCACACAGCACACATTTCACACACTGCAAACCACACACACTATCATGCACAGACACCCCGCACTCATATCCACACACGGGCTGCACTACGCTAAACGCACACACGCAGGACCCAAACTGTAACAACACAAGTCACAAGACACACACCAGACACCTCAAAGCACAGAATCGCTCACAACACACACGAACCACGTTTCACAGAGTCCACGCAGCACACACAATGAGGCACACTAAACAAGCACAACTACACACAGAGAACACATTTCACATCACACACGTAACAAGCAAACACCCACACTCCCTCTCAAACACAACCATGCTCAAATCACATGCACGCACGCAAAACACGCACCACACGCAACACATGCAAAATGACATGTGAAAACTACACAACCACAGAAACGACACCGAATTTATGAAACACACAGGGCACACACTACACACGTCACACAAAACACACATAAAACCTACAGCAAAGAGAGACTTACAGAACACACAACGCAAAGACCCCAACATATATACAAAGCATATCAGACACAACACACAATATCCCATGCAACACGTAAAATCCACGGCTGACACAACACACAAGATGCGCCAAACAGGTAAGAGTGCACCAAACACACATGCAACTGAGAACACAATACGTTGCACACCACGCAACACACGTGTGGTCATATCACACATTAAACAGGAAACAAAACCATTCACAGACGACACAACATTCCCAAGCACGAACACGCTGTACAGAAGACGCCAGACCTAAAACACACAAAGACACACTCCAAGCACACAACACCCAACACAGAACCACCCACAACCACACCAGTCACCCAGCACTCCACAGAGAAATGCGCACAGGACACACACACACTACAAACAACAAAGTACCCACAGTGCACAAGTCACATGCACAAAAGTCACAACACACAGGAAACACACACACAACCACATAAACACTGCCACGCACATTACACCAGCGGATCACAGACTTCACAGCAAAAAGCACACAATAGCATAGCACGCAAAACGTAGCACAGCACAGAATACGCACAGAATCACACAACAAGCACCACAAAACACACCCTAGCCAGGACACAAAAGACAAACAACGCACTTCACACATAACACAAAACCAAGCACACCCAAACACATCACAAAAAGACGCACAACACGAACGTCGCACACACAACACACACATTGAAAGTATCACATCAATCCATTACAACGTGCAAAATCATACACAAATCAGAGCACAGTACATCACTCAACACAGAGAAGCATCACACACAAATTAAACATCACAACTCATAGCACACATGACACCCTCCATTAACAACGCAACACGCAGACCGACGCGACCACTACATACCACACATAAAGCCACACACAACACACACTCAAGGAATAACCACAACAAACATAAGTAAACAACCACAAACACAAAGATATGGAGAACACACACAAACTCAACACGCAAACAGCATAACATATGAAACAGCATACACCACAAACATCACACGATATAAAGGCACCCAATTCTCACAAACCACATTTAAAAATGTACACACCCACATTCAATGAGGCACACTACACAAGCAAAACCACATACAGATAACACAACTCACCTCACACACATAACCCATTACACACACAACCTCTCAAACACAGCCAAACAAGTATCACAATCACACACGCAAAACACCCACAACACATACAAAACCACACGCAAAACAAACAACCAACAATAAACACACAGCACACACTTCACACCCTACACACCCCACACACTAACACACACAGACCCACCCCCGCACACTCCTATATACACAAGGGCTCCGCAACGTGAATGCGCACGCACACAAAACTCAAAAAGTGACAACACAACAGTCACAGGGCACGCACCAGACACCGCAGAGCACATGTTTCTCACAAATCACACAAATCACACAAATCACATTTACGAGGGTACATGCAGCACACACAAATGAGGCACACTGAAAACCACAACCACCCATGGACCGCATATCTCACATCACAGACATAACAACCACACACACTCAACCACTCAAACACAACCACGCACAAATCACAATCACACACGCGAAACACACACAATACTCACAAATCCGCAGGCAAAACACACATAACCGACAAAGAAGACAAACGGCACACATTTCACACACAACACAGTACACACACAAGCACGCATTAGACAACACCACACATACATCCTCACACAGGAGCACCATGCAGAACACACACACAACACAGAAACATGCAGCGCGACAGTCACACTACACACACCACACCCTTCAAAGCACATAACTGCCCACAATACACACGAAAGAAAACATTGCACAGACTACATACTGCACACACCAAGAGACATACTAAACAAGCACAACCACACAGTCAACACATCTCACATGATGTGCACAACGCAAACAGCCAGACACACACACAACCTCTACCACAACACAGCAGTTACAATCACACACACAAAACACACTGCACGAACAAGTCCACACGCAACTGACAAAAACCCATGCAACACACATAGAACGCGCTACGCGCAACACACAACCACAAGCATACAGCACAGAGCACACACAGACCCACACGCAGACAGCACGAACCAAAACCCACAAGCGCACATACAACAAACACATGCACACAACGCATCCGACACAGGGCTAACTCAACATCACACACACCGCTCAAATTACACAGACCAGCCTACATCTCCCCAGCATGTAACACACAGAAGGCATATAGACAGCACTCACTCAACCCAGAACACCGTACATAACACAGCAGACCAAAGAAAGACCAGACACATTTCACACTAAACAGTAGACTGGAAGCCACACACCAAACACACAGCGTGCACAACCGCCAACAGATAACTCATCAGAAAAGGCAAAATATCCAATGCACAAAGAACCACTCAACACACACAACACAACTCACAAATACCAGCACCACGCATAACACACCACACGGTGAAAAATACACACAACTGTGTACTCAACAAGCAGTAAGGAACCTATACTTCGCATATTACATATAAAATACACACAGCACGGGCAACACACAACAACACACCGAAAAGAAGCAAGGCCCACAGACCATAGATAACCCAATGCAAAACACACAAGAACACAGCACACCCAGCGTACCACAACAGACAATACACACAGAATCACAAAAAGACACCACAAATCACTCACTAACATGTACGAAAATCACATAGAGCACACCACACGCGCAACAAATGCAGAGATCAAGTGTTTAGCCTTCTACCGCAATGCTTACTAAGTTTTCTATATCACATAGGAGCAAGTTGCATGCAAGGGGAAATCAGCACAGTATTCTCTCAGGGAAGGCCTCCTCAGTGCACGGTGGATTGTTTCCCCAGCAGAGTCTGGCATAAGGCTCTCCTGCAGGAGTTTCTGACACTTTACTACAAAGGCATCTTCAGGGCATTGCTGTTAAAGGGATGAGGTGCCACTTTGCATCTTCTTTTATCGCTCTCGGGAAACAGGTCCCCCCACCCCCCCAGCCCCGAGAGGTTTACGAACCTGTGGAGAAAACGGACAATCATGAGAGGCTGTCTCCAGTGTGCTTGAATGCGTAAGTCTCTCAGCTCCCGAACAGCACAGCACATTAAACATCAAACCACACACACACTGAGAACATTATCTGCACACAATACATTTGAAGCACGGTTCTCAGAGTGAACACAGCACACACAGTGAGGCTCACTGACCAAGCATGACCACACACAGTACGCACATCCCAAACTACACTCATTACTCAAACAGCCGACAACGCACAACCTGTCAAACACAGCCACACACAAATCACAACCACACATGCCAGACGCACACCACACATACAACACATACAAAGCCACATGCAAAACACACACAAACCAGAAAAAAAGAACACCGAATTGATGTAACGCACATTTCACACACTACACACGTCACTCCAAACACACATGAAACATACAGCCCGCAGAGCCTCACAGAATGCGCAATGCCAAACACACAACATATGCACAAAGCATATCAGTCATAACTCACAATTAATATCTCACGCAACTTGCAAAACACAGACCACACAACACACACACAATATGCAGCACAAAGAAAAATACACTCAACGCAAACACAGATCACGGAGCAGCACATCGCACAATACACACAGGCATCACACACAGAAGTTAACAATCCAACTCAGAACCCACACAACACCCTGCATTAAACAATGCAACACACACAGAACAACGCAAACACTTCATGCCACACGTATAGCCAACCACAACGCACACGGGAGGAACCACCGGAACACACACAACAAAACACCCACAATCGCATACATAGAGAACACACAGAGCCTCTTCACAAGCACACAGCACAACATAGACAACAACACACACCGCAAACATCACAGGACATCAAAGCACACATTTCACACAAACCACAGTTCAATGAGCACACACAACACACACAATGAGGCGACCGCACAGAGACAACGCATCTCGCATCACACACCTAACTCAGCCACACACACAACCCCTCGAACACAGCCAAACACAAATCACAATACACATACAAAATCACATGGAAAACACACCGCCATCAGACGCCCACACAGCACACATTTCACACACTGCAAACCACACACACTATCATGCACAGACACCCCGCACTCATATCCACACACGGGCTGCACTACGCTAAACGCACACACGCAGGACCCAAACTGTAACAACACAAGTCACAAGACACACACCAGACACCTCAAAGCACAGAATCGCTCACAACACACACGAACCACGTTTCACAGAGTCCACGCAGCACACACAATGAGGCACACTAAACAAGCACAACTACACACAGAGAACACATTTCACATCACACACGTAACAAGCAAACACCCACACTCCCTCTCAAACACAACCATGCTCAAATCACATGCACGCACGCAAAACACGCACCACACGCAACACATGCAAAATGACATGTGAAAACTACACAACCACAGAAACGACACCGAATTTATGAAACACACAGGGCACACACTACACACGTCACACAAAACACACATAAAACCTACAGCAAAGAGAGACTTACAGAACACACAACGCAAAGACCCCAACATATATACAAAGCATATCAGACACAACACACAATATCCCATGCAACACGTAAAATCCACGGCTGACACAACACACAAGATGCGCCAAACAGGTAAGAGTGCACCAAACACACATGCAACTGAGAACACAATACGTTGCACACCACGCAACACACGTGTGGTCATATCACACATTAAACAGGAAACAAAACCATTCACAGACGACACAACATTCCCAAGCACGAACACGCTGTACAGAAGACGCCAGACCTAAAACACACAAAGACACACTCCAAGCACACAACACCCAACACAGAACCACCCACAACCACACCAGTCACCCAGCACTCCACAGAGAAATGCGCACAGGACACACACACACTACAAACAACAAAGTACCCACAGTGCACAAGTCACATGCACAAAAGTCACAACACACAGGAAACACACACACAACCACATAAACACTGCCACGCACATTACACCAGCGGATCACAGACTTCACAGCAAAAAGCACACAATAGCATAGCACGCAAAACGTAGCACAACACAGAATACGCACAGAATCACACAACAAGCACCACAAAACACACCCTAGCCAGGACACAAAAGACAAACAACGCACTTCACACATAACACAAAACCAAGCACACCCAAACACATCACAAAAAGACGCACAACACGAACGTCGCACACACAACACACACATTGAAAGTATCACATCAATCCATTACAACGTGCAAAATCATACACAAATCAGAGCACAGTACATCACTCAACACAGAGAAGCATCACACACAAATTAAACATCACAACTCATAGCACACATGACACCCTCCATTAACAACGCAACACGCAGACCGACGCGACCACTACATACCACACATAAAGCCACACACAACACACACTCAAGGAATAACCACAACAAACATAAGTAAACAACCACAAACACAAAGATATGGAGAACACACACAAACTCAACACGCAAACAGCATAACATATGAAACAGCATACACCACAAACATCACACGATATAAAGGCACCCAATTCTCACAAACCACATTTAAAAATGTACACACCCACATTCAATGAGGCACACTACACAAGCAAAACCACATACAGATAACACAACTCACCTCACACACATAACCCATTACACACACAACCTCTCAAACACAGCCAAACAAGTATCACAATCACACACGCAAAACACCCACAACACATACAAAACCACACGCAAAACAAACAACCAACAATAAACACACAGCACACACTTCACACCCTACACACCCCACACACTAACACACACAGACCCACCCCCGCACACTCCTATATACACAAGGGCTCCGCAACGTGAATGCGCACGCACACAAAACTCAAAAAGTGACAACACAACAGTCACAGGGCACGCACCAGACACCGCAGAGCACATGTTTCTCACAAATCACACAAATCACACAAATCACATTTACGAGGGTACATGCAGCACACACAAATGAGGCACACTGAAAACCACAACCACCCATGGACCGCATATCTCACATCACAGACATAACAACCACACACACTCAACCACTCAAACACAACCACGCACAAATCACAATCACACACGCGAAACACACACAATACTCACAAATCCGCAGGCAAAACACACATAACCGACAAAGAAGACAAACGGCACACATTTCACACACAACACAGTACACACACAAGCACGCATTAGACAACACCACACATACATCCTCACACAGGAGCACCATGCAGAACACACACACAACACAGAAACATGCAGCGCGACAGTCACACTACACACACCACACCCTTCAAAGCACATAACTGCCCACAATACACACGAAAGAAAACATTGCACAGACTACATACTGCACACACCAAGAGACATACTAAACAAGCACAACCACACAGTCAACACATCTCACATGATGTGCACAACGCAAACAGCCAGACACACACACAACCTCTACCACAACACAGCAGTTACAATCACACACACAAAACACACTGCACGAACAAGTCCACACGCAACTGACAAAAACCCATGCAACACACATAGAACGCGCTACGCGCAACACACAACCACAAGCATACAGCACAGAGCACACACAGACCCACACGCAGACAGCACGAACCAAAACCCACAAGCGCACATACAACAAACACATGCACACAACGCATCCGACACAGGGCTAACTCAACATCACACACACCGCTCAAATTACACAGACCAGCCTACATCTCCCCAGCATGTAACACACAGAAGGCATATAGACAGCACTCACTCAACCCAGAACACCGTACATAACACAGCAGACCAAAGAAAGACCAGACACATTTCACACTAAACAGTAGACTGGAAGCCACACACCAAACACACAGCGTGCACAACCGCCAACAGATAACTCATCAGAAAAGGCAAAATATCCAATGCACAAAGAACCACTCAACACACACAACACAACTCACAAATACCAGCACCACGCATAACACACCACACGGTGAAAAATACACACAACTGTGTACTCAACAAGCAGTAAGGAACCTATACTTCGCATATTACATATAAAATACACACAGCACGGGCAACACACAACAACACACCGAAAAGAAGCAAGGCCCACAGACCATAGATAACCCAATGCAAAACACACAAGAACACAGCACACCCAGCGTACCACAACAGACAATACACACAGAATCACAAAAAGACACCACAAATCACTCACTAACATGTACGAAAATCACATAGAGCACACCACACGCGCAACAAATGCAGAGATCAAGTGTTTAGCCTTCTACCGCAATGCTTACTAAGTTTTCTATATCACATAGGAGCAAGTTGCATGCAAGGGGAAATCAGCACAGTATTCTCTCAGGGAAGGCCTCCTCAGTGCACGGTGGATTGTTTCCCCAGCAGAGTCTGGCATAAGGCTCTCCTGCAGGAGTTTCTGACACTTTACTACAAAGGCATCTTCAGGGCATTGCTGTTAAAGGGATGAGGTGCCACTTTGCATCTTCTTTTATCGCTCTCGGGAAACAGGTCCCCCCACCCCCCCAGCCCCGAGAGGTTTACGAACCTGTGGAGAAAACGGACAATCATGAGAGGCTGTCTCCAGTGTGCTTGAATGCGTAAGTCTCTCAGCTCCCGAACAGCACAGCACATTAAACATCAAACCACACACACACTGAGAACATTATCTGCACACAATACATTTGAAGCACGGTTCTCAGAGTGAACACAGCACACACAGTGAGGCTCACTGACCAAGCATGACCACACACAGTACGCACATCCCAAACTACACTCATTACTCAAACAGCCGACAACGCACAACCTGTCAAACACAGCCACACACAAATCACAACCACACATGCCAGACGCACACCACACATACAACACATACAAAGCCACATGCAAAACACACACAAACCAGAAAAAAAGAACACCGAATTGATGTAACGCACATTTCACACACTACACACGTCACTCCAAACACACATGAAACATACAGCCCGCAGAGCCTCACAGAATGCGCAATGCCAAACACACAACATATGCACAAAGCATATCAGTCATAACTCACAATTAATATCTCACGCAACTTGCAAAACACAGACCACACAACACACACACAATATGCAGCACAAAGAAAAATACACTCAACGCAAACACAGATCACGGAGCAGCACATCGCACAATACACACAGGCATCACACACAGAAGTTAACAATCCAACTCAGAACCCACACAACACCCTGCATTAAACAATGCAACACACACAGAACAACGCAAACACTTCATGCCACACGTATAGCCAACCACAACGCACACGGGAGGAACCACCGGAACACACACAACAAAACACCCACAATCGCATACATAGAGAACACACAGAGCCTCTTCACAAGCACACAGCACAACATAGACAACAACACACACCGCAAACATCACAGGACATCAAAGCACACATTTCACACAAACCACAGTTCAATGAGCACACACAACACACACAATGAGGCGACCGCACAGAGACAACGCATCTCGCATCACACACCTAACTCAGCCACACACACAACCCCTCGAACACAGCCAAACACAAATCACAATACACATACAAAATCACATGGAAAACACACCGCCATCAGACGCCCACACAGCACACATTTCACACACTGCAAACCACACACACTATCATGCACAGACACCCCGCACTCATATCCACACACGGGCTGCACTACGCTAAACGCACACACGCAGGACCCAAACTGTAACAACACAAGTCACAAGACACACACCAGACACCTCAAAGCACAGAATCGCTCACAACACACACGAACCACGTTTCACAGAGTCCACGCAGCACACACAATGAGGCACACTAAACAAGCACAACTACACACAGAGAACACATTTCACATCACACACGTAACAAGCAAACACCCACACTCCCTCTCAAACACAACCATGCTCAAATCACATGCACGCACGCAAAACACGCACCACACGCAACACATGCAAAATGACATGTGAAAACTACACAACCACAGAAACGACACCGAATTTATGAAACACACAGGGCACACACTACACACGTCACACAAAACACACATAAAACCTACAGCAAAGAGAGACTTACAGAACACACAACGCAAAGACCCCAACATATATACAAAGCATATCAGACACAACACACAATATCCCATGCAACACGTAAAATCCACGGCTGACACAACACACAAGATGCGCCAAACAGGTAAGAGTGCACCAAACACACATGCAACTGAGAACACAATACGTTGCACACCACGCAACACACGTGTGGTCATATCACACATTAAACAGGAAACAAAACCATTCACAGACGACACAACATTCCCAAGCACGAACACGCTGTACAGAAGACGCCAGACCTAAAACACACAAAGACACACTCCAAGCACACAACACCCAACACAGAACCACCCACAACCACACCAGTCACCCAGCACTCCACAGAGAAATGCGCACAGGACACACACACACTACAAACAACAAAGTACCCACAGTGCACAAGTCACATGCACAAAAGTCACAACACACAGGAAACACACACACAACCACATAAACACTGCCACGCACATTACACCAGCGGATCACAGACTTCACAGCAAAAAGCACACAATAGCATAGCACGCAAAACGTAGCACAACACAGAATACGCACAGAATCACACAACAAGCACCACAAAACACACCCTAGCCAGGACACAAAAGACAAACAACGCACTTCACACATAACACAAAACCAAGCACACCCAAACACATCACAAAAAGACGCACAACACGAACGTCGCACACACAACACACACATTGAAAGTATCACATCAATCCATTACAACGTGCAAAATCATACACAAATCAGAGCACAGTACATCACTCAACACAGAGAAGCATCACACACAAATTAAACATCACAACTCATAGCACACATGACACCCTCCATTAACAACGCAACACGCAGACCGACGCGACCACTACATACCACACATAAAGCCACACACAACACACACTCAAGGAATAACCACAACAAACATAAGTAAACAACCACAAACACAAAGATATGGAGAACACACACAAACTCAACACGCAAACAGCATAACATATGAAACAGCATACACCACAAACATCACACGATATAAAGGCACCCAATTCTCACAAACCACATTTAAAAATGTACACACCCACATTCAATGAGGCACACTACACAAGCAAAACCACATACAGATAACACAACTCACCTCACACACATAACCCATTACACACACAACCTCTCAAACACAGCCAAACAAGTATCACAATCACACACGCAAAACACCCACAACACATACAAAACCACACGCAAAACAAACAACCAACAATAAACACACAGCACACACTTCACACCCTACACACCCCACACACTAACACACACAGACCCACCCCCGCACACTCCTATATACACAAGGGCTCCGCAACGTGAATGCGCACGCACACAAAACTCAAAAAGTGACAACACAACAGTCACAGGGCACGCACCAGACACCGCAGAGCACATGTTTCTCACAAATCACACAAATCACACAAATCACATTTACGAGGGTACATGCAGCACACACAAATGAGGCACACTGAAAACCACAACCACCCATGGACCGCATATCTCACATCACAGACATAACAACCACACACACTCAACCACTCAAACACAACCACGCACAAATCACAATCACACACGCGAAACACACACAATACTCACAAATCCGCAGGCAAAACACACATAACCGACAAAGAAGACAAACGGCACACATTTCACACACAACACAGTACACACACAAGCACGCATTAGACAACACCACACATACATCCTCACACAGGAGCACCATGCAGAACACACACACAACACAGAAACATGCAGCGCGACAGTCACACTACACACACCACACCCTTCAAAGCACATAACTGCCCACAATACACACGAAAGAAAACATTGCACAGACTACATACTGCACACACCAAGAGACATACTAAACAAGCACAACCACACAGTCAACACATCTCACATGATGTGCACAACGCAAACAGCCAGACACACACACAACCTCTACCACAACACAGCAGTTACAATCACACACACAAAACACACTGCACGAACAAGTCCACACGCAACTGACAAAAACCCATGCAACACACATAGAACGCGCTACGCGCAACACACAACCACAAGCATACAGCACAGAGCACACACAGACCCACACGCAGACAGCACGAACCAAAACCCACAAGCGCACATACAACAAACACATGCACACAACGCATCCGACACAGGGCTAACTCAACATCACACACACCGCTCAAATTACACAGACCAGCCTACATCTCCCCAGCATGTAACACACAGAAGGCATATAGACAGCACTCACTCAACCCAGAACACCGTACATAACACAGCAGACCAAAGAAAGACCAGACACATTTCACACTAAACAGTAGACTGGAAGCCACACACCAAACACACAGCGTGCACAACCGCCAACAGATAACTCATCAGAAAAGGCAAAATATCCAATGCACAAAGAACCACTCAACACACACAACACAACTCACAAATACCAGCACCACGCATAACACACCACACGGTGAAAAATACACACAACTGTGTACTCAACAAGCAGTAAGGAACCTATACTTCGCATATTACATATAAAATACACACAGCACGGGCAACACACAACAACACACCGAAAAGAAGCAAGGCCCACAGACCATAGATAACCCAATGCAAAACACACAAGAACACAGCACACCCAGCGTACCACAACAGACAATACACACAGAATCACAAAAAGACACCACAAATCACTCACTAACATGTACGAAAATCACATAGAGCACACCACACGCGCAACAAATGCAGAGATCAAGTGTTTAGCCTTCTACCGCAATGCTTACTAAGTTTTCTATATCACATAGGAGCAAGTTGCATGCAAGGGGAAATCAGCACAGTATTCTCTCAGGGAAGGCCTCCTCAGTGCACGGTGGATTGTTTCCCCAGCAGAGTCTGGCATAAGGCTCTCCTGCAGGAGTTTCTGACACTTTACTACAAAGGCATCTTCAGGGCATTGCTGTTAAAGGGATGAGGTGGCTCTTTGCATCTTCTTTTATCGCTCTCGGGAAACAGGTCCCCCCACCCCCCCAGCCCCCAGAGGTTTACGAACCTGTGGAGAAAACGGACAATCATGAGAGGCTGTCTCCAGTGTGCTTGAATGCGTAAGTCTCTCAGCTCCCGAACAGCACAGCACATTAAACATCAAACCACACACACACTGAGAACATTATCTGCACACAATACATTTGAAGCACGGTTCTCAGAGTGAACACAGCACACACAGTGAGGCTCACTGACCAAGCATGACCACACACAGTACGCACATCCCAAACTACACTCATTACTCAAACAGCCGACAACGCACAACCTGTCAAACACAGCCACACACAAATCACAACCACACATGCCAGACGCACACCACACATACAACACATACAAAGCCACATGCAAAACACACACAAACCAGAAAAAAAGAACACCGAATTGATGTAACGCACATTTCACACACTACACACGTCACTCCAAACACACATGAAACATACAGCCCGCAGAGCCTCACAGAATGCGCAATGCCAAACACACAACATATGCACAAAGCATATCAGTCATAACTCACAATTAATATCTCACGCAACTTGCAAAACACAGACCACACAACACACACACAATATGCAGCACAAAGAAAAATACACTCAACGCAAACACAGATCACGGAGCAGCACATCGCACAATACACACAGGCATCACACACAGAAGTTAACAATCCAACTCAGAACCCACACAACACCCTGCATTAAACAATGCAACACACACAGAACAACGCAAACACTTCATGCCACACGTATAGCCAACCACAACGCACACGGGAGGAACCACCGGAACACACACAACAAAACACCCACAATCGCATACATAGAGAACACACAGAGCCTCTTCACAAGCACACAGCACAACATAGACAACAACACACACCGCAAACATCACAGGACATCAAAGCACACATTTCACACAAACCACAGTTCAATGAGCACACACAACACACACAATGAGGCAACCGCACAGAGACAACGCATCTCGCATCACACACCTAACTCAACCACACACACAACCCCTCGAACACAGCCAAACACAAATCACAATACACATACAAAATCACATGGAAAACACACCGCCATCAGACGCCCACACAGCACACATTTCACACACTGCAAACCACACACACTATCATGCACAGACACCCCGCACTCATATCCACACACGGGCTGCACTACGCTAAACGCACACACGCAGGACCCAAACTGTAACAACACAAGTCACAAGACACACACCAGACACCTCAAAGCACAGAATCGCTCACAACACACATGAACCACGTTTCACAGAGTCCACGCAGCACACACAATGAGGCACACTAAACAAGCACAACTACACACAGAGAACACATTTCACATCACACACGTAACAAGCAAACACCCACACTCCCTCTCAAACACAACCATGCTCAAATCACATGCACGCACGCAAAACACGCACCACACGCAACACATGCAAAATGACATGTGAAAACTACACAACCACAGAAACGACACCGAATTTATGAAACACACAGTGCACACACTACACACATCACACAAAACACACACAAAACCTACAGCAAAGAGAGACTTACAGAACACACAACGCAAAGTCCCCAACATATATACAACACACAGTATCCCATGCAACACGTAAAATCCACGGCTGACACAACACACAAGATGCGCCAAACAGGTAAGAGTGCACCAAACACACATACACATGCAACTGAGAACACAATACGTTGCACACCACGCAACACACGTGTGTTCACATCACACATTAAACAGGAAACAAAACCATTCACAGACGACACAACATTCCCAAGCACGAACAAAACACGCTGTACAGAAGACGCCAGACCTAAAACACACAAAGACACACTCCAAGCA
This sequence comes from Manis javanica, assembly GCF_040802235.1. Classification (NCBI taxonomy): domain Eukaryota; kingdom Metazoa; phylum Chordata; class Mammalia; order Pholidota; family Manidae; genus Manis; species Manis javanica. The sequence continues at coordinate 49,310,224 of NC_133160.1, forward strand.
CACAACACCCAACACAGAACCACCCACAACCACACCAGTCACCCAGCACTCCACAGAGAAATGCGCACAGGACACACACACACTACAAACAACAAAGTACCCACAGTGCACAAGTCACATGCACAAAAGTCACAACACACAGGAAACACACACACAACCACATAAACACTGCCACGCACATTACACCAGCGGATCACAGACTTCACAGCAAAAAGCACACAATAGCATAGCACGCAAAACGCGGCACAACACAGAATACGCACAGAATCACACAACAAGCACCACAAAACACACCCTAGCCAGGACACAAAAGACAAACAACGCACTTCACACATAACACAAAACCAAGCACACCCAAACACATCACAAAAAGACGCACAACACGAACGTCGCACACACAACACACACATTGAAAGTATCACATCAATCCATTACAACATGCAAAATCATACACAAATCAGAGCACAGTGCATCACTCAACACAGAGAAGCATCACACACAAATTAAACATCACAACTCGTAGCACACATGACACCCTCCATTAACAACGTAACACGCAGACCGACGCGACCACTACATACCACACATAAAGCCACACACAACACACACTCAAGGAATAACCACAGCAAACATAAGTAAACAACCACAAACACAAAGATATGGAGAACACACACAAACTCAACACGCAAACAGCATAACATATGAAACAGCATACACCACAAACATCACACGATATAAAGGCACCCGATTCTCACAAACCACATTTAAAAATGTACACACCCACATTCAATGAGGCACACTACACAAGCAAAACCACATACAGATAACACAACTCACCTCACACACATAACCCATTACACACACAACCTCTCAAACACAGCCAAACAAGTATCACAATCACACACGCAAAACACCCACAACACATACAAAACCACCCGCAAAACAAACAACCAACAATAAACACACAGCACACATTTCACACCCTACACACCCCACACACTAACACACACAGACCCACCCCCGCACACTCCTATATACACAAGGGCTCCGCAACGTGAATGCGCACGCACACAAAACTCAAAAAGTGACTACACAACAGTCACAGGGCACGCACCAGACACCACAGAGCGCATGTTTCTCACAAATCACACAAATCACATTTCCGAGGTTACATGCAGCACACACAAATGAGGCACACTGAAAACCACAACCACCCATGGACCGCATATCTCACATCACAGACATAACAACCACACACACTCAACCACTCAAACACAACCACGCACAAATCACAATCACACACGCGAAACACACACAATACTCACAAATCTGCAGGCAAAACACACATAACCGACAAAGAAGACAAACAGCACACATTTCACACACAACACAGTACACACACAAACACGCATTAGACAACACCACACATACATCCTCACACAGGAGCACCATGCAGAACACACACACAACACAGAAACATGCAGCGCAACAGTCACAGTACACACACCACACCCTTCAAAGCACATAACTGCCCACAATACACACGAAAGAAAACATTGCACAGACTACATACTGCACACACCAAGAGACATACTAAACAAGCACAACCACACAGTCAACACATCTCACATGATGTGCACAACGCAAACAGCCAGACACACACACAACCTCTACCACAACACAGCAGTTACAATCACACACACAAAACACACTGCACGAACAAGTCCACACACAACTGACAAAAACCCATGCAACACACATAGAACGCGCTACACGCAACACACAACCACAAGCATACAGCACAGAGCACACACAGACCCACACGCAGACAGCACGAACCAAAACCCACAAGCGCACATACAACAAACACATGCACACAACGCATCCGACACAGGGCTAGCTCAACATCACACACACCGCTCAAATTACACAGACCAGCCTACATCTCCCCAGCATGTAACACACAGAAGGCATATAGACAGCACTCACTCAACCCAGAACACCGTACATAACACAGCAGACCAAAGAAAGACCAGACACATTTCACACTAAACAGTAGACTGGAAGCCACACACCAAACACACAGCGTGCACAACCGCCAACAGATAACTCATCAGAAAAGGCAAAATATCCAATGCACAAAGAACCACTCAACACACACAACACAACTCACAAATACCAGCACCACGCATAACACACCACACGGTGAAAAATACACACAACTGTGTACTCAACAAGCAGTAAGGAACCTACACTTCGCATATTACATATAAAATACACACAGCACGGGCAACACACAACAACACACCGAAAAGAAGCAAGGCCCACAGACCATAGATAACCCAATGCAAAACACACAAGAACACAGCACACCCAGCGTACCACAACAGACAATACACACAGAATCACAAAAAGACACCACAAATCACTCACTAACATGTACGAAAATCACATACAGCACACCACACGCGCAACAAATGCAGAGATCAAGTGTTTAGCCTTCTACCGCAATGCTTACTAAGTTTTCTATATCACATAGGAGCAAGTTGCATGCAAGGGGAAATCAGCACAGTATTCTCTCAGGGAAGGCCTCCTCAGTGCACGGTGGATTGTTTCCCCAGCAGAGTCTGGCATAAGGCTCTCCTGCAGGAGTTTCTGACACTTTACTACAAAGGCATCTTCAGGGCATTGCTGTTAAAGGGATGAGGTGGCTCTTTGCATCTTCTTTTATCGCTCTCGGGAAACAGGTCCCCCCACCCCCCCAGCCCCCAGAGGTTTACGAACCTGTGGAGAAAACGGACAATCATGAGAGGCTGTCTCCAGTGTGCTTGAATGCGTAAGTCTCTCAGCTCCCGAACAGCACAGCACATTAAACATCAAACCACACACACACTGAGAACATTATCTGCACACAATACATTTGAAGCACGGTTCTCAGAGTGAACACAGCACACACAGTGAGGCTCACTGACCAAGCATGACCACACACAGTACGCACATCCCAAACTACACTCATTACTCAAACAGCCGACAACGCACAACCTGTCAAACACAGCCACACACAAATCACAACCACACATGCCAGACGCACACCACACATACAACACATACAAAGCCACATGCAAAACACACACAAACCAGAAAAAAAGAACACCGAATTGATGTAACGCACATTTCACACACTACACACGTCACTCCAAACACACATGAAACATACAGCCCGCAGAGCCTCACAGAATGCGCAATGCCAAACACACAACATATGCACAAAGCATATCAGTCATAACTCACAATTAATATCTCACGCAACTTGCAAAACACAGACCACACAACACACACACAATATGCAGCACAAAGAAAAATACACTCAACGCAAACACAGATCACGGAGCAGCACATCGCACAATACACACAGGCATCACACACAGAAGTTAACAATCCAACTCAGAACCCACACAACACCCTGCATTAAACAATGCAACACACACAGAACAACGCAAACACTTCATGCCACACGTATAGCCAACCACAACGCACACGGGAGGAACCACCGGAACACACACAACAAAACACCCACAATCGCATACATAGAGAACACACAGAGCCTCTTCACAAGCACACAGCACAACATAGACAACAACACACACCGCAAACATCACAGGACATCAAAGCACACATTTCACACAAACCACAGTTCAATGAGCACACACAACACACACAATGAGGCAACCGCACAGAGACAACGCATCTCGCATCACACACCTAACTCAACCACACACACAACCCCTCGAACACAGCCAAACACAAATCACAATACACATACAAAATCACATGGAAAACACACCGCCATCAGACGCCCACACAGCACACATTTCACACACTGCAAACCACACACACTATCATGCACAGACACCCCGCACTCATATCCACACACGGGCTGCACTACGCTAAACGCACACACGCAGGACCCAAACTGTAACAACACAAGTCACAAGACACACACCAGACACCTCAAAGCACAGAATCGCTCACAACACACATGAACCACGTTTCACAGAGTCCACGCAGCACACACAATGAGGCACACTAAACAAGCACAACTACACACAGAGAACACATTTCACATCACACACGTAACAAGCAAACACCCACACTCCCTCTCAAACACAACCATGCTCAAATCACATGCACGCACGCAAAACACGCACCACACGCAACACATGCAAAATGACATGTGAAAACTACACAACCACAGAAACGACACCGAATTTATGAAACACACAGTGCACACACTACACACATCACACAAAACACACACAAAACCTACAGCAAAGAGAGACTTACAGAACACACAACGCAAAGTCCCCAACATATATACAACACACAGTATCCCATGCAACACGTAAAATCCACGGCTGACACAACACACAAGATGCGCCAAACAGGTAAGAGTGCACCAAACACACATACACATGCAACTGAGAACACAATACGTTGCACACCACGCAACACACGTGTGTTCACATCACACATTAAACAGGAAACAAAACCATTCACAGACGACACAACATTCCCAAGCACGAACAAAACACGCTGTACAGAAGACGCCAGACCTAAAACACACAAAGACACACTCCAAGCACACAACACCCAACACAGAACCACCCACAACCACACCAGTCACCCAGCACTCCACAGAGAAATGCGCACAGGACACACACACACTACAAACAACAAAGTACCCACAGTGCACAAGTCACATGCACAAAAGTCACAACACACAGGAAACACACACACAACCACATAAACACTGCCACGCACATTACACCAGCGGTTCACAGACTTCACAGCAAAAAGCACACAATAGCATAGCACGCAAAACGCGGCACAACACAGAATACGCACAGAATCACACAACAAGCACCACAAAACACACCCTAGCCAGGACACAAAAGACAAACAACACACTTCACACATAACACAAAACCAAGCACACCCAAACACATCACAAAAAGACGCACAACACGAACGTCGCACACACAACACACACATTGAAAGTATCACATCAATCCATTACAACATGCAAAATCATACACAAATCAGAGCACAGTGCATCACTCAACACAGAGAAGCATCACACACAAATTAAACATCACAACTCGTAGCACACATGACACCCTCCATTAACAACGTAACACGCAGACCGACGCGACCACTACATACCACACATAAAGCCACACACAACACACACTCAAGGAATAACCACAGCAAACATAAGTAAACAACCACAAACACAAAGATATGGAGAACACACACAAACTCAACACGCAAACAGCATAACATATGAAACAGCATACAGCACAAACATCACACGATATAAAGGCACCCGATTCTCACAAACCACATTTAAAAATGTACACACCCACATTCAATGAGGCACACTACACAAGCAAAACCACATACAGATAACACAACTCACCTCACACACATAACCCATTACACACACAACCTCTCAAACACAGCCAAACAAGTATCACAATCACACACGCAAAACACCCACAACACATACAAAACCACCCGCAAAACAAACAACCAACAATAAACACACAGCACACATTTCACACCCTACACACCCCACACACTAACACACACAGACCCACCCCCGCACACTCCTATATACACAAGGGCTCCGCAACGTGAATGCGCACGCACACAAAACTCAAAAAGTGACTACACAACAGTCACAGGGCACGCACCAGACACCGCAGAGCGCATGTTTCTCACAAATCACACAAATCACATTTCCGAGGTTACATGCAGCACACACAAATGAGGCACACTGAAAACCACAACCACCCATGGACCGCATATCTCACATCACAGACATAACAACCACACACACTCAACCACTCAAACACAACCACGCACAAATCACAATCACACACGCGAAACACACACAATACTCACAAATCCGCAGGCAAAACACACATAACCGACAAAGAAGACAAACAGCACACATTTCACACACAACACAGTACACACACAAACACGCATTAGACAACACCACACATACATCCTCACACAGGAGCACCATGCAGAACACACACACAACACAGAAACATGCAGCGCAACAGTCACAGTACACACACCACACCCTTCAAAGCACATAACTGCCCACAATACACACGAAAGAAAACATTGCACAGACTACATACTGCACACACCAAGAGACATACTAAACAAGCACAACCACACAGTCAACACATCTCACATGATGTGCACAACGCAAACAGCCAGACACACACACAACCTCTACCACAACACAGCAGTTACAATCACACACACAAAACACACTGCACGAACAAGTCCACACACAACTGACAAAAACCCATGCAACACACATAGAACGCGCTACACGCAACACACAACCACAAGCATACAGCACAGAGCACACACAGACCCACACGCAGACAGCACGAACCAAAACCCACAAGCGCACATACAACAAACACATGCACACAACGCATCCGACACAGGGCTAGCTCAACATCACACACACCGCTCAAATTACACAGACCAGCCTACATCTCCCCAGCATGTAACACACAGAAGGCATATAGACAGCACTCACTCAACCCAGAACACCGTACATAACACAGCAGACCAAAGAAAGACCAGACACATTTCACACTAAACAGTAGACTGGAAGCCACACACCAAACACACAGCGTGCACAACCGCCAACAGATAACTCATCAGAAAAGGCAAAATATCCAATGCACAAAGAACCACTCAACACACACAACACAACTCACAAATACCAGCACCACGCATAACACACCACACGGTGAAAAATACACACAACTGTGTACTCAACAAGCAGTAAGGAACCTACACTTCGCATATTACATATAAAATACACACAGCACGGGCAACACACAACAACACACCGAAAAGAAGCAAGGCCCACAGACCATAGATAACCCAATGCAAAACACACAAGAACACAGCACACCCAGCGTACCACAACAGACAATACACACAGAATCACAAAAAGACACCACAAATCACTCACTAACATGTACGAAAATCACATAGAGCACACCACACGCGCAACAAATGCAGAGATCAAGTGTTTAGCCTTCTACCGCAATGCTTACTAAGTTTTCTATATCACATAGGAGCAAGTTGCATGCAAGGGGAAATCAGCACAGTATTCTCTCAGGGAAGGCCTCCTCAGTGCACGGTGGATTGTTTCCCCAGCAGAGTCTGGCATAAGGCTCTCCTGCAGGAGTTTCTGACACTTTACTACAAAGGCATCTTCAGGGCATTGCTGTTAAAGGGATGAGGTGGCTCTTTGCATCTTCTTTTATCGCTCTCGGGAAACAGGTCCCCCCACCCCCCCAGCCCCCAGAGGTTTACGAACCTGTGGAGAAAACGGACAATCATGAGAGGCTGTCTCCAGTGTGCTTGAATGCGTAAGTCTCTCAGCTCCCGAACAGCACAGCACATTAAACATCAAACCACACACACACTGAGAACATTATCTGCACACAATACATTTGAAGCACGGTTCTCAGAGTGAACACAGCACACACAGTGAGGCTCACTGACCAAGCATGACCACACACAGTACGCACATCACAAACTACACTCATTACTCAAACAGCCGACAACGCACAACCTGTCAAACACAGCCACACACAAATCACAACCACACATGCCAGACGCACACCACACATACAACACATACAAAGCCACATGCAAAACACACACAAACCAGAAAAAAAGAACACCGAATTGATGTAACGCACATTTCACACACTACACACGTCACTCCAAACACACATGAAACATACAGCCCGCAGAGCCTCACAGAATGCGCAATGCCAAACACACAACATATGCACAAAGCATATCAGTCATAACTCACAATTAATATCTCACGCAACTTGCAAAACACAGACCACACAACACACACACAATATGCAGCACAAAGAAAAATACACTCAACGCAAACACAGATCACGGAGCAGCACATCGCACAATACACACAGGCATCACACACAGAAGTTAACAATCCAACTCAGAACCCACACAACACCCTGCATTAAACAATGCAACACACACAGAACAACGCAAACACTTCATGCCACACGTATAGCCAACCACAACGCACACGGGAGGAACCACCGGAACACACACAACAAAACACCCACAATCGCATACATAGAGAACACACAGAGCCTCTTCACAAGCACACAGCACAACATAGACAACAACACACACCGCAAACATCACAGGACATCAAAGCACACATTTCACACAAACCACAGTTCAATGAGCACACACAACACACACAATGAGGCAACCGCACAGAGACAACGCATCTCGCATCACACACCTAACTCAACCACACACACAACCCCTCGAACACAGCCAAACACAAATCACAATACACATACAAAATCACATGGAAAACACACCGCCATCAGACGCCCACACAGCACACATTTCACACACTGCAAACCACACACACTATCATGCACAGACACCCCGCACTCATATCCACACACGGGCTGCACTACGCTAAACGCACACACGCAGGACCCAAACTGTAACAACACAAGTCACAAGACACACACCAGACACCTCAAAGCACAGAATCGCTCACAACACACACGAACCACGTTTCACAGAGTCCACGCAGCACACACAATGAGGCACACTAAACAAGCACAACTACACACAGAGAACACATTTCACATCACACACGTAACAAGCAAACACCCACACTCCCTCTCAAACACAACCATGCTCAAATCACATGCACGCACGCAAAACACGCACCACACGCAACACATGCAAAATGACATGTGAAAACTACACAACCACAGAAACGACACCGAATTTATGAAACACACAGTGCACACACTACACACGTCACACAAAACACACACAAAACCTACAGCAAAGAGAGACTTACAGAACACACAACGCAAAGACCCCAACATATATACAACACACAGTATCCCATGCAACACGTAAAATCCACGGCTGACACAACACACAAGATGCGCCAAACAGGTAAGAGTGCACCAAACACACATACACATGCAACTGAGAACACAATACGTTGCACACCACGCAACACACGTGTGTTCACATCACACATTAAACAGGAAACAAAACCATTCACAGACGACACAACATTCCCAAGCACGAACAAAACACGCTGTACAGAAGACGCCAGACCTAAAACACACAAAGACACACTCCAAGCACACAACACCCAACACAGAACCACCCACAACCACACCAGTCACCCAGCACTCCACAGAGAAATGCGCACAGGACACACACACACTACAAACAACAAAGTACCCACAGTGCACAAGTCACATGCACAAAAGTCACAACACACAGGAAACACACACACAACCACATAAACACTGCCACGCACATTACACCAGCGGATCACAGACTTCACAGCAAAAAGCACACAATAGCATAGCACGCAAAACGTAGCACAACACAGAATACGCACAGAATCACACAACAAGCACCACAAAACACACCCTAGCCAGGACACAAAAGACAAACAACGCACTTCACACATAACACAAAACCAAGCACACCCAAACACATCACAAAAAGACGCACAACACGAACGTCGCACACACAACACACACATTGAAAGTATCACATCAATCCATTACAACATGCAAAATCATACACAAATCAGAGCACAGTGCATCACTCAACACAGAGAAGCATCACACACAAATTAAACATCACAACTCGTAGCACACATGACACCCTCCATTAACAACGTAACACGCAGACCGACGCGACCACTACATACCACACATAAAGCCACACACAACACACACTCAAGGAATAACCACAGCAAACATAAGTAAACAACCACAAACACAAAGATATGGAGAACACACAAAAACTCAACACGCAAACAGCATAACATATGAAACAGCATACACCACAAACATCACACGATATAAAGGCACCCGATTCTCACAAACCACATTTAAAAATGTACACACCCACATTCAATGAGGCACACTACACAAGCAAAACCACATACAGATAACACAACTCACCTCACACACATAACCCATTACACACACAACCTCTCAAACACAGCCAAACAAGTATCACAATCACACACGCAAAACACCCACAACACATACAAAACCACCCGCAAAACAAACAACCAACAATAAACACACAGCACACATTTCACACCCTACACACCCCACACACTAACACACACAGACCCACCCCCGCACACTCCTATATACACAAGGGCTCCGCAACGTGAATGCGCACGCACACAAAACTCAAAAAGTGACTACACAACAGTCACAGGGCACGCACCAGACACCACAGAGCGCATGTTTCTCACAAATCACACAAATCACATTTCCGAGGTTACATGCAGCACACACAAATGAGGCACACTGAAAACCACAACCACCCATGGACCGCATATCTCACATCACAGACATAACAACCACACACACTCAACCACTCAAACACAACCACGCACAAATCACAATCACACACGCGAAACACACACAATACTCACAAATCCGCAGGCAAAACACACATAACCGACAAAGAAGACAAACAGCACACATTTCACACACAACACAGTACACACACAAACACGCATTAGACAACACCACACATACATCCTCACACAGGAGCACCATGCAGAACACACACACAACACAGAAACATGCAGCGCAACAGTCACAGTACACACACCACACCCTTCAAAGCACATAACTGCCCACAATACACACGAAAGAAAACATTGCACAGACTACATACTGCACACACCAAGAGACATACTAAACAAGCACAACCACACAGTCAACACATCTCACATGATGTGCACAACGCAAACAGCCAGACACACACACAACCTCTACCACAACACAGCAGTTACAATCACACACACAAAACACACTGCACGAACAAGTCCACACACAACTGACAAAAACCCATGCAACACACATAGAACGCGCTACACGCAACACACAACCACAAGCATACAGCACAGAGCACACACAGACCCACACGCAGACAGCACGAACCAAAACCCACAAGCGCACATACAACAAACACATGCACACAACGCATCCGACACAGGGCTAGCTCAACATCACACACACCGCTCAAATTACACAGACCAGCCTACATCTCCCCAGCATGTAACACACAGAAGGCATATAGACAGCACTCACTCAACCCAGAACACCGTACATAACACAGCAGACCAAAGAAAGACCAGACACATTTCACACTAAACAGTAGACTGGAAGCCACACACCAAACACACAGCGTGCACAACCGCCAACAGATAACTCATCAGAAAAGGCAAAATATCCAATGCACAAAGAACCACTCAACACACACAACACAACTCACAAATACCAGCACCACGCATAACACACCACACGGTGAAAAATACACACAACTGTGTACTCAACAAGCAGTAAGGAACCTACACTTCGCATATTACATATAAAATACACACAGCACGGGCAACACACAACAACACACCGAAAAGAAGCAAGGCCCACAGACCATAGATAACCCAATGCAAAACACACAAGAACACAGCACACCCAGCGTACCACAACAGACAATACACACAGAATCACAAAAAGACACCACAAATCACTCACTAACATGTACGAAAATCACATACAGCACACCACACGCGCAACAAATGCAGAGATCAAGTGTTTAGCCTTCTACCGCAATGCTTACTAAGTTTTCTATATCACATAGGAGCAAGTTGCATGCAAGGGGAAATCAGCACAGTATTCTCTCAGGGAAGGCCTCCTCAGTGCACGGTGGATTGTTTCCCCAGCAGAGTCTGGCATAAGGCTCTCCTGCAGGAGTTTCTGACACTTTACTACAAAGGCATCTTCAGGGCATTGCTGTTAAAGGGATGAGGTGGCTCTTTGCATCTTCTTTTATCGCTCTCGGGAAACAGGTCCCCCCACCCCCCCAGCCCCCAGAGGTTTACGAACCTGTGGAGAAAACGGACAATCATGAGAGGCTGTCTCCAGTGTGCTTGAATGCGTAAGTCTCTCAGCTCCCGAACAGCACAGCACATTAAACATCAAACCACACACACACTGAGAACATTATCTGCACACAATACATTTGAAGCACGGTTCTCAGAGTGAACACAGCACACACAGTGAGGCTCACTGACCAAGCATGACCACACACAGTACGCACATCACAAACTACACTCATTACTCAAACAGCCGACAACGCACAACCTGTCAAACACAGCCACACACAAATCACAACCACACATGCCAGACGCACACCACACATACAACACATACAAAGCCACATGCAAAACACACACAAACCAGAAAAAAAGAACACCGAATTGATGTAACGCACATTTCACACACTACACACGTCACTCCAAACACACATGAAACATACAGCCCGCAGAGCCTCACAGAATGCGCAATGCCAAACACACAACATATGCACAAAGCATATCAGTCATAACTCACAATTAATATCTCACGCAACTTGCAAAACACAGACCACACAACACACACACAATATGCAGCACAAAGAAAAATACACTCAACGCAAACACAGATCACGGAGCAGCACATCGCACAATACACACAGGCATCACACACAGAAGTTAACAATCCAACTCAGAACCCACACAACACCCTGCATTAAACAATGCAACACACACAGAACAACGCAAACACTTCATGCCACACGTATAGCCAACCACAACGCACACGGGAGGAACCACCGGAACACACACAACAAAACACCCACAATCGCATACATAGAGAACACACAGAGCCTCTTCACAAGCACACAGCACAACATAGACAACAACACACACCGCAAACATCACAGGACATCAAAGCACACATTTCACACAAACCACAGTTCAATGAGCACACACAACACACACAATGAGGCAACCGCACAGAGACAACGCATCTCGCATCACACACCTAACTCAACCACACACACAACCCCTCGAACACAGCCAAACACAAATCACAATACACATACAAAATCACATGGAAAACACACCGCCATCAGACGCCCACACAGCACACATTTCACACACTGCAAACCACACACACTATCATGCACAGACACCCCGCACTCATATCCACACACGGGCTGCACTACGCTAAACGCACACACGCAGGACCCAAACTGTAACAACACAAGTCACAAGACACACACCAGACACCTCAAAGCACAGAATCGCTCACAACACACACGAACCACGTTTCACAGAGTCCACGCAGCACACACAATGAGGCACACTAAACAAGCACAACTACACACAGAGAACACATTTCACATCACACACGTAACAAGCAAACACCCACACTCCCTCTCAAACACAACCATGCTCAAATCACATGCACGCACGCAAAACACGCACCACACGCAACACATGCAAAATGACATGTGAAAACTACACAACCACAGAAACGACACCGAATTTATGAAACACACAGTGCACACACTACACACGTCACACAAAACACACACAAAACCTACAGCAAAGAGAGACTTACAGAACACACAACGCAAAGACCCCAACATATATACAACACACAGTATCCCATGCAACACGTAAAATCCACGGCTGACACAACACACAAGATGCGCCAAACAGGTAAGAGTGCACCAAACACACATACACATGCAACTGAGAACACAATACGTTGCACACCACGCAACACACGTGTGTTCACATCACACATTAAACAGGAAACAAAACCATTCACAGACGACACAACATTCCCAAGCACGAACAAAACACGCTGTACAGAAGACGCCAGACCTAAAACACACAAAGACACACTCCAAGCACACAACACCCAACACAGAACCACCCACAACCACACCAGTCACCCAGCACTCCACAGAGAAATGCGCACAGGACACACACACACTACAAACAACAAAGTACCCACAGTGCACAAGTCACATGCACAAAAGTCACAACACACAGGAAACACACACACAACCACATAAACACTGCCACGCACATTACACCAGCGGATCACAGACTTCACAGCAAAAAGCACACAATAGCATAGCACGCAAAACGTAGCACAACACAGAATACGCACAGAATCACACAACAAGCACCACAAAACACACCCTAGCCAGGACACAAAAGACAAACAACGCACTTCACACATAACACAAGGCCAAGCACACCCAAACACATCACAAAAAGACGCACAACACGAACGTCGCACACACAACACACACATTGAAAGTATCACATCAATCCATTACAACATGCAAAATCATACACAAATCAGAGCACAGTGCATCACTCAACACAGAGAAGCATCACACACAAATTAAACATCACAACTCGTAGCACACATGACACCCTCCATTAACAACGTAACACGCAGACCGACGCGACCACTACATACCACACATAAAGCCACACACAACACACACTCAAGGAATAACCACAACAAACATAAGTAAACAACCACAAACACAAAGATATGGAGAACACACACAAACTCAACACGCAAACAGCATAACATATGAAACAGCATACACCACAAACATCACACGATATAAAGGCACCCGATTCTCACAAACCACATTTAAAAATGTACACACCCACATTCAATGAGGCACACTACACAAGCAAAACCACATACAGATAACACAACTCACCTCACACACATAACCCATTACACACACAACCTCTCAAACACAGCCAAACAAGTATCACAATCACACACGCAAAACACCCACAACACATACAAAACCACACGCAAAACAAACAACCAACAATAAACACACAGCACACATTTCACACCCTACACACCCCACACACTAACACACACAGACCCACCCCCGCACACTCCTATATACACAAGGGCTCCGCAACGTGAATGCGCACGCACACAAAACTCAAAAAGTGACAACACAACAGTCACAGGGCACGCACCAGACACCACAGAGCACATGTTTCTCACAAATCACACAAATCACATTTCCGAGGTTACATGCAGCACACACAAATGAGGCACACTGAAAACCACAACCACCCATGGACCGCATATCTCACATCACAGACATAACAACCACACACACTCAACCACTCAAACACAACCACGCACAAATCACAATCACACACGCGAAACACACACAATACTCACAAATCCGCAGGCAAAACACACATAACCGACAAAGAAGACAAACAGCACACATTTCACACACAACACAGTACACACACAAACACGCATTAGACAACACCACACATACATCCTCACACAGGAGCACCATGCAGAACACACACACAACACAGAAACATGCAGCGCAACAGTCACAGTACACACACCACACCCTTCAAAGCACATAACTGCCCACAATACACACGAAAGAAAACATTGCACAGACTACATACTGCACACACCAAGAGACATACTAAACAAGCACAACCACACAGTCAACACATCTCACATGATGTGCACAACGCAAACAGCCAGACACACACACAACCTCTACCACAACACAGCAGTTACAATCACACACACAAAACACACTGCACGAACAAGTCCACACACAACTGACAAAAACCCATGCAACACACATAGAACGCGCTACACGCAACACACAACCACAAGCATACAGCACAGAGCACACACAGACCCACACGCAGACAGCACGAACCAAAACCCACAAGCGCACATACAACAAACACATGCACACAACGCATCCGACACAGGGCTAGCTCAACATCACACACACCGCTCAAATTACACAGACCAGCCTACATCTCCCCAGCATGTAACACACAGAAGGCATATAGACAGCACTCACTCAACCCAGAACACCGTACATAACACAGCAGACCAAAGAAAGACCAGACACATTTCACACTAAACAGTAGACTGGAAGCCACACACCAAACACACAGCGTGCACAACCGCCAACAGATAACTCATCAGAAAAGGCAAAATATCCAATGCACAAAGAACCACTCAACACACACAACACAACTCACAAATACCAGCACCACGCATAACACACCACACGGTGAAAAATACACACAACTGTGTACTCAACAAGCAGTAAGGAACCTATACTTCGCATATTACATATAAAATACACACAGCACGGGCAACACACAACAACACACCGAAAAGAAGCAAGGCCCACAGACCATAGATAACCCAATGCAAAACACACAAGAACACAGCACACCCAGCGTACCACAACAGACAATACACACAGAATCACAAAAAGACACCACAAATCACTCACTAACATGTACGAAAATCACATACAGCACACCACACGCGCAACAAATGCAGAGATCAAGTGTTTAGCCTTCTACCGCAATGCTTACTAAGTTTTCTATATCACATAGGAGCAAGTTGCATGCAAGGGGAAATCAGCACAGTATTCTCTCAGGGAAGGCCTCCTCAGTGCACGGTGGATTGTTTCCCCAGCAGAGTCTGGCATAAGGCTCTCCTGCAGGAGTTTCTGACACTTTACTACAAAGGCATCTTCAGGGCATTGCTGTTAAAGGGATGAGGTGGCTCTTTGCATCTTCTTTTATCGCTCTCGGGAAACAGGTCCCCCCACCCCCCCAGCCCCCAGAGGTTTACGAACCTGTGGAGAAAACGGACAATCATGAGAGGCTGTCTCCAGTGTGCTTGAATGCGTAAGTCTCTCAGCTCCCGAACAGCACAGCACATTAAACATCAAACCACACACACACTGAGAACATTATCTGCACACAATACATTTGAAGCACGGTTCTCAGAGTGAACACAGCACACACAGTGAGGCTCACTGACCAAGCATGACCACACACAGTACGCACATCACAAACTACACTCATTACTCAAACAGCCGACAACGCACAACCTGTCAAACACAGCCACACACAAATCACAACCACACATGCCAGACGCACACCACACATACAACACATACAAAGCCACATGCAAAACACACACAAACCAGAAAAAAAGAACACCGAATTGATGTAACGCACATTTCACACACTACACACGTCACTCCAAACACACATGAAACATACAGCCCGCAGAGCCTCACAGAATGCGCAATGCCAAACACACAACATATGCACAAAGCATATCAGTCATAACTCACAATTAATATCTCACGCAACTTGCAAAACACAGACCACACAACACACACACAATATGCAGCACAAAGAAAAATACACTCAACGCAAACACAGATCACGGAGCAGCACATCGCACAATACACACAGGCATCACACACAGAAGTTAACAATCCAACTCAGAACCCACACAACACCCTGCATTAAACAATGCAACACACACAGAACAACGCAAACACTTCATGCCACACGTATAGCCAACCACAACGCACACGGGAGGAACCACCGGAACACACACAACAAAACACCCACAATCGCATACATAGAGAACACACAGAGCCTCTTCACAAGCACACAGCACAACATAGACAACAACACACACCGCAAACATCACAGGACATCAAAGCACACATTTCACACAAACCACAGTTCAATGAGCACACACAACACACACAATGAGGCAACCGCACAGAGACAACGCATCTCGCATCACACACCTAACTCAACCACACACACAACCCCTCGAACACAGCCAAACACAAATCACAATACACATACAAAATCACATGGAAAACACACCGCCATCAGACGCCCACACAGCACACATTTCACACACTGCAAACCACACACACTATCATGCACAGACACCCCGCACTCATATCCACACACGGGCTGCACTACGCTAAACGCACACACGCAGGACCCAAACTGTAACAACACAAGTCACAAGACACACACCAGACACCTCAAAGCACAGAATCGCTCACAACACACACGAACCACGTTTCACAGAGTCCACGCAGCACACACAATGAGGCACACTAAACAAGCACAACTACACACAGAGAACACATTTCACATCACACACGTAACAAGCAAACACCCACACTCCCTCTCAAACACAACCATGCTCAAATCACATGCACGCACGCAAAACACGCACCACACGCAACACATGCAAAATGACATGTGAAAACTACACAACCACAGAAACGACACCGAATTTATGAAACACACAGTGCACACACTACACACGTCACACAAAACACACACAAAACCTACAGCAAAGAGAGACTTACAGAACACACAACGCAAAGACCCCAACATATATACAACACACAGTATCCCATGCAACACGTAAAATCCACGGCTGACACAACACACAAGATGCGCCAAACAGGTAAGAGTGCACCAAACACACATACACATGCAACTGAGAACACAATACGTTGCACACCACGCAACACACGTGTGTTCACATCACACATTAAACAGGAAACAAAACCATTCACAGACGACACAACATTCCCAAGCACGAACAAAACACGCTGTACAGAAGACGCCAGACCTAAAACACACAAAGACACACTCCAAGCACACAACACCCAACACAGAACCACCCACAACCACACCAGTCACCCAGCACTCCACAGAGAAATGCGCACAGGACACACACACACTACAAACAACAAAGTACCCACAGTGCACAAGTCACATGCACAAAAGTCACAACACACAGGAAACACACACACAACCACATAAACACTGCCACGCACATTACACCAGCGGATCACAGACTTCACAGCAAAAAGCACACAATAGCATAGCACGCAAAACGTAGCACAACACAGAATACGCACAGAATCACACAACAAGCACCACAAAACACACCCTAGCCAGGACACAAAAGACAAACAACGCACTTCACACATAACACAAAACCAAGCACACCCAAACACATCACAAAAAGACGCACAACACGAACGTCGCACACACAACACACACATTGAAAGTATCACATCAATCCATTACAACATGCAAAATCATACACAAATCAGACCACAGTGCATCACTCAACACAGAGAAGCATCACACACAAATTAAACATCACAACTCGTAGCACACATGACACCCTCCATTAACAACGTAACACGCAGACCGACGCGACCACTACATACCACACATAAAGCCACACACAACACACACTCAAGGAATAACCACAACAAACATAAGTAAACAACCACAAACACAAAGATATGGAGAACACACACAAACTCAACACGCAAACAGCATAACATATGAAACAGCATACACCACAAACATCACACGATATAAAGGCACCCGATTCTCACAAACCACATTTAAAAATGTACACACCCACATTCAATGAGGCACACTACACAAGCAAAACCACATACAGATAACACAACTCACCTCACACACATAACCCATTACACACACAACCTCTCAAACACAGCCAAACAAGTATCACAATCACACACGCAAAACACCCACAACACATACAAAACCACACGCAAAACAAACAACCAACAATAAACACACAGCACACATTTCACACCCTACACACCCCACACACTAACACACACAGACCCACCCCCGCACACTCCTATATACACAAGGGCTCCGCAACGTGAATGCGCACGCACACAAAACTCAAAAAGTGACAACACAACAGTCACAGGGCACGCACCAGACACCACAGAGCACATGTTTCTCACAAATCACACAAATCACATTTCCGAGGTTACATGCAGCACACACAAATGAGGCACACTGAAAACCACAACCACCCATGGACCGCATATCTCACATCACAGACATAACAACCACACACACTCAACCACTCAAACACAACCACGCACAAATCACAATCACACACGCGAAACACACACAATACTCACAAATCCGCAGGCAAAACACACATAACCGACAAAGAAGACAAACAGCACACATTTCACACACAACACAGTACACACACAAACACGCATTAGACAACACCACACATACATCCTCACACAGGAGCACCATGCAGAACACACACACAACACAGAAACATGCAGCGCAACAGTCACAGTACACACACCACACCCTTCAAAGCACATAACTGCCCACAATACACACGAAAGAAAACATTGCACAGACTACATACTGCACACACCAAGAGACATACTAAACAAGCACAACCACACAGTCAACACATCTCACATGATGTGCACAACGCAAACAGCCAGACACACACACAACCTCTACCACAACACAGCAGTTACAATCACACACACAAAACACACTGCACGAACAAGTCCACACACAACTGACAAAAACCCATGCAACACACATAGAACGCGCTACACGCAACACACAACCACAAGCATACAGCACAGAGCACACACAGACCCACACGCAGACAGCACGAACCAAAACCCACAAGCGCACATACAACAAACACATGCACACAACGCATCCGACACAGGGCTAGCTCAACATCACACACACCGCTCAAATTACACAGACCAGCCTACATCTCCCCAGCATGTAACACACAGAAGGCATATAGACAGCACTCACTCAACCCAGAACACCGTACATAACACAGCAGACCAAAGAAAGACCAGACACATTTCACACTAAACAGTAGACTGGAAGCCACACACCAAACACACAGCGTGCACAACCGCCAACAGATAACTCATCAGAAAAGGCAAAATATCCAATGCACAAAGAACCACTCAACACACACAACACAACTCACAAATACCAGCACCACGCATAACACACCACACGGTGAAAAATACACACAACTGTGTACTCAACAAGCAGTAAGGAACCTATACTTCGCATATTACATATAAAATACACACAGCACGGGCAACACACAACAACACACCGAAAAGAAGCAAGGCCCACAGACCATAGATAACCCAATGCAAAACACACAAGAACACAGCACACCCAGCGTACCACAACAGACAATACACACAGAATCACAAAAAGACACCACAAATCACTCACTAACATGTACGAAAATCACATACAGCACACCACACGCGCAACAAATGCAGAGATCAAGTGTTTAGCCTTCTACCGCAATGCTTACTAAGTTTTCTATATCACATAGGAGCAAGTTGCATGCAAGGGGAAATCAGCACAGTATTCTCTCAGGGAAGGCCTCCTCAGTGCACGGTGGATTGTTTCCCCAGCAGAGTCTGGCATAAGGCTCTCCTGCAGGAGTTTCTGACACTTTACTACAAAGGCATCTTCAGGGCATTGCTGTTAAAGGGATGAGGTGGCTCTTTGCATCTTCTTTTATCGCTCTCGGGAAACAGGTCCCCCCACCCCCCCAGCCCCCAGAGGTTTACGAACCTGTGGAGAAAACGGACAATCATGAGAGGCTGTCTCCAGTGTGCTTGAATGCGTAAGTCTCTCAGCTCCCGAACAGCACAGCACATTAAACATCAAACCACACACACACTGAGAACATTATCTGCACACAATACATTTGAAGCACGGTTCTCAGAGTGAACACAGCACACACAGTGAGGCTCACTGACCAAGCATGACCACACACAGTACGCACATCACAAACTACACTCATTACTCAAACAGCCGACAACGCACAACCTGTCAAACACAGCCACACACAAATCACAACCACACATGCCAGACGCACACCACACATACAACACATACAAAGCCACATGCAAAACACACACAAACCAGAAAAAAAGAACACCGAATTGATGTAACGCACATTTCACACACTACACACGTCACTCCAAACACACATGAAACATACAGCCCGCAGAGCCTCACAGAATGCGCAATGCCAAACACACAACATATGCACAAAGCATATCAGTCATAACTCACAATTAATATCTCACGCAACTTGCAAAACACAGACCACACAACACACACACAATATGCAGCACAAAGAAAAATACACTCAACGCAAACACAGATCACGGAGCAGCACATCGCACAATACACACAGGCATCACACACAGAAGTTAACAATCCAACTCAGAACCCACACAACACCCTGCATTAAACAATGCAACACACACAGAACAACGCAAACACTTCATGCCACACGTATAGCCAACCACAACGCACACGGGAGGAACCACCGGAACACACACAACAAAACACCCACAATCGCATACATAGAGAACACACAGAGCCTCTTCACAAGCACACAGCACAACATAGACAACAACACACACCGCAAACATCACAGGACATCAAAGCACACATTTCACACAAACCACAGTTCAATGAGCACACACAACACACACAATGAGGCAACCGCACAGAGACAACGCATCTCGCATCACACACCTAACTCAACCACACACACAACCCCTCGAACACAGCCAAACACAAATCACAATACACATACAAAATCACATGGAAAACACACCGCCATCAGACGCCCACACAGCACACATTTCACACACTGCAAACCACACACACTATCATGCACAGACACCCCGCACTCATATCCACACACGGGCTGCACTACGCTAAACGCACACACGCAGGACCCAAACTGTAACAACACAAGTCACAAGACACACACCAGACACCTCAAAGCACAGAATCGCTCACAACACACACGAACCACGTTTCACAGAGTCCACGCAGCACACACAATGAGGCACACTAAACAAGCACAACTACACACAGAGAACACATTTCACATCACACACATAACAAGCAAACACCCACACTCCCTCTCAAACACAACCATGCTCAAATCACATGCACGCACGCAAAACACGCACCACACGCAACACATGCAAAATGACATGTGAAAACTACACAACCACAGAAACGACACCGAATTTATGAAACACACAGTGCACACACTACACACGTCACACAAAACACACACAAAACCTACAGCAAAGAGAGACTTACAGAACACACAACGCAAAGACCCCAACATATATACAACACACAATATCCCATGCAACACGTAAAATCCACGGCTGACACAACACACAAGATGCGCCAAACAGGTAAGAGTGCACCAAACACACATACACATGCAACTGAGAACACAATACGTTGCACACCACGCAACACACGTGTGTTCACATCACACATTAAACAGGAAACAAAACCATTCACAGACGACACAACATTCCCAAGCACGAACAAAACACGCTGTACAGAAGACGCCAGACCTAAAACACACAAAGACACACTCCAAGCACACAACACCCAACACAGAACCACCCACAACCACACCAGTCACCCAGCACTCCACAGAGAAATGCGCACAGGACACACACACACTACAAACAACAAAGTACCCACAGTGCACAAGTCACATGCACAAAAGTCACAACACACAGGAAACACACACACAACCACATAAACACTGCCACGCACATTACACCAGCGGATCACAGACTTCACAGCAAAAAGCACACAATAGCATAGCACGCAAAACGTAGCACAACACAGAATACGCACAGAATCACACAACAAGCACCACAAAACACACCCTAGCCAGGACACAAAAGACAAACAACGCACTTCACACATAACACAAAACCAAGCACACCCAAACACATCACAAAAAGACGCACAACACGAACGTCGCACACACAACACACACATTGAAAGTATCACATCAATCCATTACAACATGCAAAATCATACACAAATCAGACCACAGTGCATCACTCAACACAGAGAAGCATCACACACAAATTAAACATCACAACTCGTAGCACACATGACACCCTCCATTAACAACGTAACACGCAGACCGACGCGACCACTACATACCACACATAAAGCCACACACAACACACACTCAAGGAATAACCACAACAAACATAAGTAAACAACCACAAACACAAAGATATGGAGAACACACACAAACTCAACACGCAAACAGCATAACATATGAAACAGCATACACCACAAACATCACACGATATAAAGCACCCGATTCTCACAAACCACATTTAAAAATGTACACACCCACATTCAATGAGGCACACTACACAAGCAAAACCACATACAGATAACAACTCACCTCACACACATAACCCATTACACACACAACCTCTCAAACACAGCCAAACAAGTATCACAATCACACACGCAAAACACCCACAACACATACAAAACCACACGCAAAACAAACAACCAACAATAAACACACAGCACACATTTCACACCCTACACACCCCACACACTAACACACACAGACCCACCCCCGCACACTCCTATATACACAAGGGCTCCGCAACGTGAATGCGCACGCACACAAAACTCAAAAAGTGACAACACAACAGTCACAGGGCACGCACCAGACACCACAGAGCACATGTTTCTCACAAATCACACAAATCACATTTCCGAGGTTACATGCAGCACACACAAATGAGGCACACTGAAAACCACAACCACCCATGGACCGCATATCTCACATCACAGACATAACAACCACACACACTCAACCACTCAAACACAACCACGCACAAATCACAATCACACACGCGAAACACACACAATACTCACAAATCCGCAGGCAAAACACACATAACCGACAAAGAAGACAAACAGCACACATTTCACACACAACACAGTACACACACAAACACGCATTAGACAACACCACACATACATCCTCACACAGGAGCACCATGCAGAACACACACACAACACAGAAACATGCAGCGCAACAGTCACAGTACACACACCACACCCTTCAAAGCACATAACTGCCCACAATACACACGAAAGAAAACATTGCACAGACTACATACTGCACACACCAAGAGACATACTAAACAAGCACAACCACACAGTCAACACATCTCACATGATGTGCACAACGCAAACAGCCAGACACACACACAACCTCTACCACAACACAGCAGTTACAATCACACACACAAAACACACTGCACGAACAAGTCCACACACAACTGACAAAAACCCATGCAACACACATAGAACGCGCTACACGCAACACACAACCACAAGCATACAGCACAGAGCACACTCAGACCCACACGCAGACAGCACGAACCATAACCCACAAGCGCACATACAACAAACACATGCACACAACGCATCCGACACAGGGCTAGCTCAACATCACACACACCGCTCAAATTACACAGACCAGCCTACATCTCCCCAGCATGTAACACACAGAAGGCATATAGACAGCACTCACTCAACCCAGAACACCGTACATAACACAGCAGACCAAAGAAAGACCAGACACATTTCACACTAAACAGTAGACTGGAAGCCACACACCAAACACACAGCGTGCACAACCGCCAACAGATAACTCATCAGAAAAGGCAAAATATCCAATGCACAAAGAACCACTCAACACACACAACACAACTCACAAATACCAGCACCACGCATAACACACCACACGGTGAAAAATACACACAACTGTGTACTCAACAAGCAGTAAGGAACCTATACTTCGCATATTACATATAAAATACACACAGCACGGGCAACACACAACAACACACCGAAAAGAAGCAAGGCCCACAGACCATAGATAACCCAATGCAAAACACACAAGAACACAGCACACCCAGCGTACCACAACAGACAATACACACAGAATCACAAAAAGACACCACAAATCACTCACTAACATGTACGAAAATCACATACAGCACACCACACGCGCAACAAATGCAGAGATCAAGTGTTTAGCCTTCTACCGCAATGCTTACTAAGTTTTCTATATCACATAGGAGCAAGTTGCATGCAAGGGGAAATCAGCACAGTATTCTCTCAGGGAAGGCCTCCTCAGTGCACGGTGGATTGTTTCCCCAGCAGAGTCTGGCATAAGGCTCTCCTGCAGGAGTTTCTGACACTTTACTACAAAGGCATCTTCAGGGCATTGCTGTTAAAGGGATGAGGTGGCTCTTTGCATCTTCTTTTATCGCTCTCGGGAAACAGGTCCCCCCACCCCCCCAGCCCCCAGAGGTTTACGAACCTGTGGAGAAAACGGACAATCATGAGAGGCTGTCTCCAGTGTGCTTGAATGCGTAAGTCTCTCAGCTCCCGAACAGCACAGCACATTAAACATCAAACCACACACACACTGAGAACATTATCTGCACACAATACATTTGAAGCACGGTTCTCAGAGTGAACACAGCACACACAGTGAGGCTCACTGACCAAGCATGACCACACACAGTACGCACATCACAAACTACACTCATTACTCAAACAGCCGACAACGCACAACCTGTCAAACACAGCCACACACAAATCACAACCACACATGCCAGACGCACACCACACATACAACACATACAAAGCCACATGCAAAACACACACAAACCAGAAAAAAAGAACACCGAATTGATGTAACGCACATTTCACACACTACACACGTCACTCCAAACACACATGAAACATACAGCCCGCAGAGCCTCACAGAATGCGCAATGCCAAACACACAACATATGCACAAAGCATATCAGTCATAACTCACAATTAATATCTCACGCAACTTGCAAAACACAGACCACACAACACACACACAATATGCAGCACAAAGAAAAATACACTCAACGCAAACACAGATCACGGAGCAGCACATCGCACAATACACACAGGCATCACACACAGAAGTTAACAATCCAACTCAGAACCCACACAACACCCTGCATTAAACAATGCAACACACACAGAACAACGCAAACACTTCATGCCACACGTATAGCCAACCACAACGCACACGGGAGGAACCACCGGAACACACACAACAAAACACCCACAATCGCATACATAGAGAACACACAGAGCCTCTTCACAAGCACACAGCACAACATAGACAACAACACACACCGCAAACATCACAGGACATCAAAGCACACATTTCACACAAACCACAGTTCAATGAGCACACACAACACACACAATGAGGCAACCGCACAGAGACAACGCATCTCGCATCACACACCTAACTCAACCACACACACAACCCCTCGAACACAGCCAAACACAAATCACAATACACATACAAAATCACATGGAAAACACACCGCCATCAGACGCCCACACAGCACACATTTCACACACTGCAAACCACACACACTATCATGCACAGACACCCCGCACTCATATCCACACACGGGCTGCACTACGCTAAACGCACACACGCAGGACCCAAACTGTAACAACACAAGTCACAAGACACACACCAGACACCTCAAAGCACAGAATCGCTCACAACACACACGAACCACGTTTCACAGAGTCCACGCAGCACACACAATGAGGCACACTAAACAAGCACAACTACACACAGAGAACACATTTCACATCACACACATAACAAGCAAACACCCACACTCCCTCTCAAACACAACCATGCTCAAATCACATGCACGCACGCAAAACACGCACCACACGCAACACATGCAAAATGACATGTGAAAACTACACAACCACAGAAACGACACCGAATTTATGAAACACACAGTGCACACACTACACACGTCACACAAAACACACACAAAACCTACAGCAAAGAGAGACTTACAGAACACACAACGCAAAGACCCCAACATATATACAACACACAGTATCCCATGCAACACGTAAAATCCACGGCTGACACAACACACAAGATGCGCCAAACAGGTAAGAGTGCACCAAACACACATACACATGCAACTGAGAACACAATACGTTGCACACCACGCAACACACGTGTGTTCACATCACACATTAAACAGGAAACAAAACCATTCACAGACGACACAACATTCCCAAGCACGAACAAAACACGCTGTACAGAAGACGCCAGACCTAAAACACACAAAGACACACTCCAAGCACACAACACCCAACACAGAACCACCCACAACCACACCAGTCACCCAGCACTCCACAGAGAAATGCGCACAGGACACACACACACTACAAACAACAAAGTACCCACAGTGCACAAGTCACATGCACAAAAGTCACAACACACAGGAAACACACACACAACCACATAAACACTGCCACGCACATTACACCAGCGGATCACAGACTTCACAGCAAAAAGCACACAATAGCATAGCACGCAAAACGTAGCACAACACAGAATACGCACAGAATCACACAACAAGCACCACAAAACACACCCTAGCCAGGACACAAAAGACAAACAACGCACTTCACACATAACACAAAACCAAGCACACCCAAACACATCACAAAAAGACGCACAACACGAACGTCGCACACACAACACACACATTGAAAGTATCACATCAATCCATTACAACATGCAAAATCATACACAAATCAGACCACAGTGCATCACTCAACACAGAGAAGCATCACACACAAATTAAACATCACAACTCGTAGCACACATGACACCCTCCATTAACAACGTAACACGCAGACCGACGCGACCACTACATACCACACATAAAGCCACACACAACACACACTCAAGGAATAACCACAACAAACATAAGTAAACAACCACAAACACAAAGATATGGAGAACACACACAAACTCAACACGCAAACAGCATAACATATGAAACAGCATACACCACAAACATCACACGATATAAAGGCACCCGATTCTCACAAACCACATTTAAAAATGTACACACCCACATTCAATGAGG
Organism: Manis javanica; assembly: GCF_040802235.1. NCBI lineage: Eukaryota > Metazoa > Chordata > Mammalia > Pholidota > Manidae > Manis > Manis javanica. Next base: position 49,338,868 of record NC_133160.1, read on the forward strand.
CACACTACACAAGCAAAACCACATACAGATAACACAACTCACCTCACACACATAACCCATTACACACACAACCTCTCAAACACAGCCAAACAAGTATCACAATCACACACGCAAAACACCCACAACACATACAAAACCACACGCAAAACAAACAACCAACAATAAACACACAGCACACATTTCACACCCTACACACCCCACACACTAACACACACAGACCCACCCCCGCACACTCCTATATACACAAGGGCTCCGCAACGTGAATGCGCACGCACACAAAACTCAAAAAGTGACAACACAACAGTCACAGGGCACGCACCAGACACCACAGAGCACATGTTTCTCACAAATCACACAAATCACATTTCCGAGGTTACATGCAGCACACACAAATGAGGCACACTGAAAACCACAACCACCCATGGACCGCATATCTCACATCACAGACATAACAACCACACACACTCAACCACTCAAACACAACCACGCACAAATCACAATCACACACGCGAAACACACACAATACTCACAAATCCGCAGGCAAAACACACATAACCGACAAAGAAGACAAACAGCACACATTTCACACACAACACAGTACACACACAAACACGCATTAGACAACACCACACATACATCCTCACACAGGAGCACCATGCAGAACACACACACAACACAGAAACATGCAGCGCAACAGTCACAGTACACACACCACACCCTTCAAAGCACATAACTGCCCACAATACACACGAAAGAAAACATTGCACAGACTACATACTGCACACACCAAGAGACATACTAAACAAGCACAACCACACAGTCAACACATCTCACATGATGTGCACAACGCAAACAGCCAGACACACACACAACCTCTACCACAACACAGCAGTTACAATCACACACACAAAACACACTGCACGAACAAGTCCACACACAACTGACAAAAACCCATGCAACACACATAGAACGCGCTACACGCAACACACAACCACAAGCATACAGCACAGAGCACACACAGACCCACACGCAGACAGCACGAACCAAAACCCACAAGCGCACATACAACAAACACATGCACACAACGCATCCGACACAGGGCTAGCTCAACATCACACACACCGCTCAAATTACACAGACCAGCCTACATCTCCCCAGCATGTAACACACAGAAGGCATATAGACAGCACTCACTCAACCCAGAACACCGTACATAACACAGCAGACCAAAGAAAGACCAGACACATTTCACACTAAACAGTAGACTGGAAGCCACACACCAAACACACAGCGTGCACAACCGCCAACAGATAACTCATCAGAAAAGGCAAAATATCCAATGCACAAAGAACCACTCAACACACACAACACAACTCACAAATACCAGCACCACGCATAACACACCACACGGTGAAAAATACACACAACTGTGTACTCAACAAGCAGTAAGGAACCTACACTTCGCATATTACATATAAAATACACACAGCACGGGCAACACACAACAACACACCGAAAAGAAGCAAGGCCCACAGACCATAGATAACCCAATGCAAAACACACAAGAACACAGCACACCCAGCGTACCACAACAGACAATACACACAGAATCACAAAAAGACACCACAAATCACTCACTAACATGTACGAAAATCACATACAGCACACCACACGCGCAACAAATGCAGAGATCAAGTGTTTAGCCTTCTACCGCAATGCTTACTAAGTTTTCTATATCACATAGGAGCAAGTTGCATGCAAGGGGAAATCAGCACAGTATTCTCTCAGGGAAGGCCTCCTCAGTGCACGGTGGATTGTTTCCCCAGCAGAGTCTGGCATAAGGCTCTCCTGCAGGAGTTTCTGACACTTTACTACAAAGGCATCTTCAGGGCATTGCTGTTAAAGGGATGAGGTGGCTCTTTGCATCTTCTTTTATCGCTCTCGGGAAACAGGTCCCCCCACCCCCCCAGCCCCCAGAGGTTTACGAACCTGTGGAGAAAACGGACAATCATGAGAGGCTGTCTCCAGTGTGCTTGAATGCGTAAGTCTCTCAGCTCCCGAACAGCACAGCACATTAAACATCAAACCACACACACACTGAGAACATTATCTGCACACAATACATTTGAAGCACGGTTCTCAGAGTGAACACAGCACACACAGTGAGGCTCACTGACCAAGCATGACCACACACAGTACGCACATCACAAACTACACTCATTACTCAAACAGCCGACAACGCACAACCTGTCAAACACAGCCACACACAAATCACAACCACACATGCCAGACGCACACCACACATACAACACATACAAAGCCACATGCAAAACACACACAAACCAGAAAAAAAGAACACCGAATTGATGTAACGCACATTTCACACACTACACACGTCACTCCAAACACACATGAAACATACAGCCCGCAGAGCCTCACAGAATGCGCAATGCCAAACACACAACATATGCACAAAGCATATCAGTCATAACTCACAATTAATATCTCACGCAACTTGCAAAACACAGACCACACAACACACACACAATATGCAGCACAAAGAAAAATACACTCAACGCAAACACAGATCACGGAGCAGCACATCGCACAATACACACAGGCATCACACACAGAAGTTAACAATCCAACTCAGAACCCACACAACACCCTGCATTAAACAATGCAACACACACAGAACAACGCAAACACTTCATGCCACACGTATAGCCAACCACAACGCACACGGGAGGAACCACCGGAACACACACAACAAAACACCCACAATCGCATACATAGAGAACACACAGAGCCTCTTCACAAGCACACAGCACAACATAGACAACAACACACACCGCAAACATCACAGGACATCAAAGCACACATTTCACACAAACCACAGTTCAATGAGCACACACAACACACACAATGAGGCAACCGCACAGAGACAACGCATCTCGCATCACACACCTAACTCAACCACACACACAACCCCTCGAACACAGCCAAACACAAATCACAATACACATACAAAATCACATGGAAAACACACCGCCATCAGACGCCCACACAGCACACATTTCACACACTGCAAACCACACACACTATCATGCACAGACACCCCGCACTCATATCCACACACGGGCTGCACTACGCTAAACGCACACACGCAGGACCCAAACTGTAACAACACAAGTCACAAGACACACACCAGACACCTCAAAGCACAGAATCGCTCACAACACACACGAACCACGTTTCACAGAGTCCACGCAGCACACACAATGAGGCACACTAAACAAGCACAACTACACACAGAGAACACATTTCACATCACACACGTAACAAGCAAACACCCACACTCCCTCTCAAACACAACCATGCTCAAATCACATGCACGCACGCAAAACACGCACCACACGCAACACATGCAAAATGACATGTGAAAACTACACAACCACAGAAACGACACCGAATTTATGAAACACACAGTGCACACACTACACACGTCACACAAAACACACACAAAACCTACAGCAAAGAGAGACTTACAGAACACACAACGCAAAGACCCCAACATATATACAACACACAGTATCCCATGCAACACGTAAAATCCACGGCTGACACAACACACAAGATGCGCCAAACAGGTAAGAGTGCACCAAACACACATACACATGCAACTGAGAACACAATACGTTGCACACCACGCAACACACGTGTGTTCACATCACACATTAAACAGGAAACAAAACCATTCACAGACGACACAACATTCCCAAGCACGAACAAAACACGCTGTACAGAAGACGCCAGACCTAAAACACACAAAGACACACTCCAAGCACACAACACCCAACACAGAACCACCCACAACCACACCAGTCACCCAGCACTCCACAGAGAAATGCGCACAGGACACACACACACTACAAACAACAAAGTACCCACAGTGCACAAGTCACATGCACAAAAGTCACAACACACAGGAAACACACACACAACCACATAAACACTGCCACGCACATTACACCAGCGGATCACAGACTTCACAGCAAAAAGCACACAATAGCATAGCACGCAAAACGTAGCACAACACAGAATACGCACAGAATCACACAACAAGCACCACAAAACACACCCTAGCCAGGACACAAAAGACAAACAACGCACTTCACACATAACACAAAACCAAGCACACCCAAACACATCACAAAAAGACGCACAACACGAACGTCGCACACACAACACACACATTGAAAGTATCACATCAATCCATTACAACATGCAAAATCATACACAAATCAGAGCACAGTGCATCACTCAACACAGAGAAGCATCACACACAAATTAAACATCACAACTCGTAGCACACATGACACCCTCCATTAACAACGTAACACGCAGACCGACGCGACCACTACATACCACACATAAAGCCACACACAACACACACTCAAGGAATAACCACAGCAAACATAAGTAAACAACCACAAACACAAAGATATGGAGAACACACAAAAACTCAACACGCAAACAGCATAACATATGAAACAGCATACACCACAAACATCACACGATATAAAGGCACCCGATTCTCACAAACCACATTTAAAAATGTACACACCCACATTCAATGAGGCACACTACACAAGCAAAACCACATACAGATAACACAACTCACCTCACACACATAACCCATTACACACACAACCTCTCAAACACAGCCAAACAAGTATCACAATCACACACGCAAAACACCCACAACACATACAAAACCACACGCAAAACAAACAACCAACAATAAACACACAGCACACATTTCACACCCTACACACCCCACACACTAACACACACAGACCCTCCCCCGCACACTCCTATATACACAAGGGCTCCGCAACGTGAATGCGCACGCACACAAAACTCAAAAAGTGACTACACAACAGTCACAGGGCACGCACCAGACACCACAGAGCACATGTTTCTCACAAATCACACAAATCACATTTCCGAGGTTACATGCAGCACACACAAATGAGGCACACTGAAAACCACAACCACCCATGGACCGCATATCTCACATCACAGACATAACAACCACACACACTCAACCACTCAAACACAACCACGCACAAATCACAATCACACACGCGAAACACACACAATACTCACAAATCCGCAGGCAAAACACACATAACCGACAAAGAAGACAAACAGCACACATTTCACACACAACACAGTACACACACAAACACGCATTAGACAACACCACACATACATCCTCACACAGGAGCACCATGCAGAACACACACACAACACAGAAACATGCAGCGCAACAGTCACAGTACACACACCACACCCTTCAAAGCACATAACTGCCCACAATACACACGAAAGAAAACATTGCACAGACTACATACTGCACACACCAAGAGACATACTAAACAAGCACAACCACACAGTCAACACATCTCACATGATGTGCACAACGCAAACAGCCAGACACACACACAACCTCTACCACAACACAGCAGTTACAATCACACACACAAAACACACTGCACGAACAAGTCCACACACAACTGACAAAAACCCATGCAACACACATAGAACGCGCTACACGCAACACACAACCACAAGCATACAGCACAGAGCACACACAGACCCACACGCAGACAGCACGAACCAAAACCCACAAGCGCACATACAACAAACACATGCACACAACGCATCCGACACAGGGCTAGCTCAACATCACACACACCGCTCAAATTACACAGACCAGCCTACATCTCCCCAGCATGTAACACACAGAAGGCATATAGACAGCACTCACTCAACCCAGAACACCGTACATAACACAGCAGACCAAAGAAAGACCAGACACATTTCACACTAAACAGTAGACTGGAAGCCACACACCAAACACACAGCGTGCACAACCGCCAACAGATAACTCATCAGAAAAGGCAAAATATCCAATGCACAAAGAACCACTCAACACACACAACACAACTCACAAATACCAGCACCACGCATAACACACCACACGGTGAAAAATACACACAACTGTGTACTCAACAAGCAGTAAGGAACCTATACTTCGCATATTACATATAAAATACACACAGCACGGGCAACACACAACAACACACCGAAAAGAAGCAAGGCCCACAGACCATAGATAACCCAATGCAAAACACACAAGAACACAGCACACCCAGCGTACCACAACAGACAATACACACAGAATCACAAAAAGACACCACAAATCACTCACTAACATGTACGAAAATCACATACAGCACACCACACGCGCAACAAATGCAGAGATCAAGTGTTTAGCCTTCTACCGCAATGCTTACTAAGTTTTCTATATCACATAGGAGCAAGTTGCATGCAAGGGGAAATCAGCACAGTATTCTCTCAGGGAAGGCCTCCTCAGTGCACGGTGGATTGTTTCCCCAGCAGAGTCTGGCATAAGGCTCTCCTGCAGGAGTTTCTGACACTTTACTACAAAGGCATCTTCAGGGCATTGCTGTTAAAGGGATGAGGTGGCTCTTTGCATCTTCTTTTATCGCTCTCGGGAAACAGGTCCCCCCACCCCCCCAGCCCCCAGAGGTTTACGAACCTGTGGAGAAAACGGACAATCATGAGAGGCTGTCTCCAGTGTGCTTGAATGCGTAAGTCTCTCAGCTCCCGAACAGCACAGCACATTAAACATCAAACCACACACACACTGAGAACATTATCTGCACACAATACATTTGAAGCACGGTTCTCAGAGTGAACACAGCACACACAGTGAGGCTCACTGACCAAGCATGACCACACACAGTACGCACATCACAAACTACACTCATTACTCAAACAGCCGACAACGCACAACCTGTCAAACACAGCCACACACAAATCACAACCACACATGCCAGACGCACACCACACATACAACACATACAAAGCCACATGCAAAACACACACAAACCAGAAAAAAAGAACACCGAATTGATGTAACGCACATTTCACACACTACACACGTCACTCCAAACACACATGAAACATACAGCCCGCAGAGCCTCACAGAATGCGCAATGCCAAACACACAACATATGCACAAAGCATATCAGTCATAACTCACAATTAATATCTCACGCAACTTGCAAAACACAGACCACACAACACACACACAATATGCAGCACAAAGAAAAATACACTCAACGCAAACACAGATCACGGAGCAGCACATCGCACAATACACACAGGCATCACACACAGAAGTTAACAATCCAACTCAGAACCCACACAACACCCTGCATTAAACAATGCAACACACACAGAACAACGCAAACACTTCATGCCACACGTATAGCCAACCACAACGCACACGGGAGGAACCACCGGAACACACACAACAAAACACCCACAATCGCATACATAGAGAACACACAGAGCCTCTTCACAAGCACACAGCACAACATAGACAACAACACACACCGCAAACATCACAGGACATCAAAGCACACATTTCACACAAACCACAGTTCAATGAGCACACACAACACACACAATGAGGCAACCGCACAGAGACAACGCATCTCGCATCACACACCTAACTCAACCACACACACAACCCCTCGAACACAGCCAAACACAAATCACAATACACATACAAAATCACATGGAAAACACACCGCCATCAGACGCCCACACAGCACACATTTCACACACTGCAAACCACACACACTATCATGCACAGACACCCCGCACTCATATCCACACACGGGCTGCACTACGCTAAACGCACACACGCAGGACCCAAACTGTAACAACACAAGTCACAAGACACACACCAGACACCTCAAAGCACAGAATCGCTCACAACACACACGAACCACGTTTCACAGAGTCCACGCAGCACACACAATGAGGCACACTAAACAAGCACAACTACACACAGAGAACACATTTCACATCACACACGTAACAAGCAAACACCCACACTCCCTCTCAAACACAACCATGCTCAAATCACATGCACGCACGCAAAACACGCACCACACGCAACACATGCAAAATGACATGTGAAAACTACACAACCACAGAAACGACACCGAATTTATGAAACACACAGTGCACACACTACACACGTCACACAAAACACACACAAAACCTACAGCAAAGAGAGACTTACAGAACACACAACGCAAAGACCCCAACATATATACAACACACAGTATCCCATGCAACACGTAAAATCCACGGCTGACACAACACACAAGATGCGCCAAACAGGTAAGAGTGCACCAAACACACATACACATGCAACTGAGAACACAATACGTTGCACACCACGCAACACACGTGTGTTCACATCACACATTAAACAGGAAACAAAACCATTCACAGACGACACAACATTCCCAAGCACGAACAAAACACGCTGTACAGAAGACGCCAGACCTAAAACACACAAAGACACACTCCAAGCACACAACACCCAACACAGAACCACCCACAACCACACCAGTCACCCAGCACTCCACAGAGAAATGCGCACAGGACACACACACACTACAAACAACAAAGTACCCACAGTGCACAAGTCACATGCACAAAAGTCACAACACACAGGAAACACACACACAACCACATAAACACTGCCACGCACATTACACCAGCGGATCACAGACTTCACAGCAAAAAGCACACAATAGCATAGCACGCAAAACGTAGCACAACACAGAATACGCACAGAATCACACAACAAGCACCACAAAACACACCCTAGCCAGGACACAAAAGACAAACAACGCACTTCACACATAACACAAGGCCAAGCACACCCAAACACATCACAAAAAGACGCACAACACGAACGTCGCACACACAACACACACATTGAAAGTATCACATCAATCCATTACAACATGCAAAATCATACACAAATCAGACCACAGTGCATCACTCAACACAGAGAAGCATCACACACAAATTAAACATCACAACTCGTAGCACACATGACACCCTCCATTAACAACGTAACACGCAGACCGACGCGACCACTACATACCACACATAAAGCCACACACAACACACACTCAAGGAATAACCACAACAAACATAAGTAAACAACCACAAACACAAAGATATGGAGAACACACACAAACTCAACACGCAAACAGCATAACATATGAAACAGCATACACCACAAACATCACACGATATAAAGGCACCCGATTCTCACAAACCACATTTAAAAATGTACACACCCACATTCAATGAGGCACACTACACAAGCAAAACCACATACAGATAACACAACTCACCTCACACACATAACCCATTACACACACAACCTCTCAAACACAGCCAAACAAGTATCACAATCACACACGCAAAACACCCACAACACATACAAAACCACACGCAAAACAAACAACCAACAATAAACACACAGCACACATTTCACACCCTACACACCCCACACACTAACACACACAGACCCACCCCCGCACACTCCTATATACACAAGGGCTCCGCAACGTGAATGCGCACGCACACAAAACTCAAAAAGTGACAACACAACAGTCACAGGGCACGCACCAGACACCACAGAGCACATGTTTCTCACAAATCACACAAATCACATTTCCGAGGTTACATGCAGCACACACAAATGAGGCACACTGAAAACCACAACCACCCATGGACCGCATATCTCACATCACAGACATAACAACCACACACACTCAACCACTCAAACACAACCACGCACAAATCACAATCACACACGCGAAACACACACAATACTCACAAATCCGCAGGCAAAACACACATAACCGACAAAGAAGACAAACAGCACACATTTCACACACAACACAGTACACACACAAACACGCATTAGACAACACCACACATACATCCTCACACAGGAGCACCATGCAGAACACACACACAACACAGAAACATGCAGCGCAACAGTCACAGTACACACACCACACCCTTCAAAGCACATAACTGCCCACAATACACACGAAAGAAAACATTGCACAGACTACATACTGCACACACCAAGAGACATACTAAACAAGCACAACCACACAGTCAACACATCTCACATGATGTGCACAACGCAAACAGCCAGACACACACACAACCTCTACCACAACACAGCAGTTACAATCACACACACAAAACACACTGCACGAACAAGTCCACACACAACTGACAAAAACCCATGCAACACACATAGAACGCGCTACACGCAACACACAACCACAAGCATACAGCACAGAGCACACTCAGACCCACACGCAGACAGCACGAACCATAACCCACAAGCGCACATACAACAAACACATGCACACAACGCATCCGACACAGGGCTAGCTCAACATCACACACACCGCTCAAATTACACAGACCAGCCTACATCTCCCCAGCATGTAACACACAGAAGGCATATAGACAGCACTCACTCAACCCAGAACACCGTACATAACACAGCAGACCAAAGAAAGACCAGACACATTTCACACTAAACAGTAGACTGGAAGCCACACACCAAACACACAGCGTGCACAACCGCCAACAGATAACTCATCAGAAAAGGCAAAATATCCAATGCACAAAGAACCACTCAACACACACAACACAACTCACAAATACCAGCACCACGCATAACACACCACACGGTGAAAAATACACACAACTGTGTACTCAACAAGCAGTAAGGAACCTATACTTCGCATATTACATATAAAATACACACAGCACGGGCAACACACAACAACACACCGAAAAGAAGCAAGGCCCACAGACCATAGATAACCCAATGCAAAACACACAAGAACACAGCACACCCAGCGTACCACAACAGACAATACACACAGAATCACAAAAAGACACCACAAATCACTCACTAACATGTACGAAAATCACATACAGCACACCACACGCGCAACAAATGCAGAGATCAAGTGTTTAGCCTTCTACCGCAATGCTTACTAAGTTTTCTATATCACATAGGAGCAAGTTGCATGCAAGGGGAAATCAGCACAGTATTCTCTCAGGGAAGGCCTCCTCAGTGCACGGTGGATTGTTTCCCCAGCAGAGTCTGGCATAAGGCTCTCCTGCAGGAGTTTCTGACACTTTACTACAAAGGCATCTTCAGGGCATTGCTGTTAAAGGGATGAGGTGGCTCTTTGCATCTTCTTTTATCGCTCTCGGGAAACAGGTCCCCCCACCCCCCCAGCCCCCAGAGGTTTACGAACCTGTGGAGAAAACGGACAATCATGAGAGGCTGTCTCCAGTGTGCTTGAATGCATAAGTCTCTCAGCTCCCGAACAGCACAGCACATTAAACATCAAACCACACACACACTGAGAACATTATCTGCACACAATACATTTGAAGCACGGTTCTCAGAGTGAACACAGCACACACAGTGAGGCTCACTGACCAAGCATGACCACACACAGTACGCACATCACAAACTACACTCATTACTCAAACAGCCGACAACGCACAACCTGTCAAACACAGCCACACACAAATCACAACCACACATGCCAGACGCACACCACACATACAACACATACAAAGCCACATGCAAAACACACACAAACCAGAAAAAAAGAACACCGAATTGATGTAACGCACATTTCACACACTACACACGTCACTCCAAACACACATGAAACATACAGCCCGCAGAGCCTCACAGAATGCGCAATGCCAAACACACAACATATGCACAAAGCATATCAGTCATAACTCACAATTAATATCTCACGCAACTTGCAAAACACAGACCACACAACACACACACAATATGCAGCACAAAGAAAAATACACTCAACGCAAACACAGATCACGGAGCAGCACATCGCACAATACACACAGGCATCACACACAGAAGTTAACAATCCAACTCAGAACCCACACAACACCCTGCATTAAACAATGCAACACACACAGAACAACGCAAACACTTCATGCCACACGTATAGCCAACCACAACGCACACGGGAGGAACCACCGGAACACACACAACAAAACACCCACAATCGCATACATAGAGAACACACAGAGCCTCTTCACAAGCACACAGCACAACATAGACAACAACACACACCGCAAACATCACAGGACATCAAAGCACACATTTCACACAAACCACAGTTCAATGAGCACACACAACACACACAATGAGGCAACCGCACAGAGACAACGCATCTCGCATCACACACCTAACTCAACCACACACACAACCCCTCGAACACAGCCAAACACAAATCACAATACACATACAAAATCACATGGAAAACACACCGCCATCAGACGCCCACACAGCACACATTTCACACACTGCAAACCACACACACTATCATGCACAGACACCCCGCACTCATATCCACACACGGGCTGCACTACGCTAAACGCACACACGCAGGACCCAAACTGTAACAACACAAGTCACAAGACACACACCAGACACCTCAAAGCACAGAATCGCTCACAACACACACGAACCACGTTTCACAGAGTCCACGCAGCACACACAATGAGGCACACTAAACAAGCACAACTACACACAGAGAACACATTTCACATCACACACATAACAAGCAAACACCCACACTCCCTCTCAAACACAACCATGCTCAAATCACATGCACGCACGCAAAACACGCACCACACGCAACACATGCAAAATGACATGTGAAAACTACACAACCACAGAAACGACACCGAATTTATGAAACACACAGTGCACACACTACACACGTCACACAAAACACACACAAAACCTACAGCAAAGAGAGACTTACAGAACACACAACGCAAAGACCCCAACATATATACAACACACAGTATCCCATGCAACACGTAAAATCCACGGCTGACACAACACACAAGATGCGCCAAACAGGTAAGAGTGCACCAAACACACATACACATGCAACTGAGAACACAATACGTTGCACACCACGCAACACACGTGTGTTCACATCACACATTAAACAGGAAACAAAACCATTCACAGACGACACAACATTCCCAAGCACGAACAAAACACGCTGTACAGAAGACGCCAGACCTAAAACACACAAAGACACACTCCAAGCACACAACACCCAACACAGAACCACCCACAACCACACCAGTCACCCAGCACTCCACAGAGAAATGCGCACAGGACACACACACACTACAAACAACAAAGTACCCACAGTGCACAAGTCACATGCACAAAAGTCACAACACACAGGAAACACACACACAACCACATAAACACTGCCACGCACATTACACCAGCGGATCACAGACTTCACAGCAAAAAGCACACAATAGCATAGCACGCAAAACGTAGCACAACACAGAATACGCACAGAATCACACAACAAGCACCACAAAACACACCCTAGCCAGGACACAAAAGACAAACAACGCACTTCACACATAACACAAAACCAAGCACACCCAAACACATCACAAAAAGACGCACAACACGAACGTCGCACACACAACACACACATTGAAAGTATCACATCAATCCATTACAACATGCAAAATCATACACAAATCAGACCACAGTGCATCACTCAACACAGAGAAGCATCACACACAAATTAAACATCACAACTCGTAGCACACATGACACCCTCCATTAACAACGTAACACGCAGACCGACGCGACCACTACATACCACACATAAAGCCACACACAACACACACTCAAGGAATAACCACAACAAACATAAGTAAACAACCACAAACACAAAGATATGGAGAACACACACAAACTCAACACGCAAACAGCATAACATATGAAACAGCATACACCACAAACATCACACGATATAAAGGCACCCGATTCTCACAAACCACATTTAAAAATGTACACACCCACATTCAATGAGGCACACTACACAAGCAAAACCACATACAGATAACACAACTCACCTCACACACATAACCCATTACACACACAACCTCTCAAACACAGCCAAACAAGTATCACAATCACACACGCAAAACACCCACAACACATACAAAACCACACGCAAAACAAACAACCAACAATAAACACACAGCACACATTTCACACCCTACACACCCCACACACTAACACACACAGACCCACCCCCGCACAGTCCTATATACACAAGGGCTCCGCAACGTGAATGCGCACGCACACAAAACTCAAAAAGTGACAACACAACAGTCACAGGGCACGCACCAGACACCACAGAGCACATGTTTCTCACAAATCACACAAATCACATTTCCGAGGTTACATGCAGCACACACAAATGAGGCACACTGAAAACCACAACCACCCATGGACCGCATATCTCACATCACAGACATAACAACCACACACACTCAACCACTCAAACACAACCACGCACAAATCACAATCACACACGCGAAACACACACAATACTCACAAATCCGCAGGCAAAACACACATAACCGACAAAGAAGACAAACAGCACACATTTCACACACAACACAGTACACACACAAACACGCATTAGACAACACCACACATACATCCTCACACAGGAGCACCATGCAGAACACACACACAACACAGAAACATGCAGCGCAACAGTCACAGTACACACACCACACCCTTCAAAGCACATAACTGCCCACAATACACACGAAAGAAAACATTGCACAGACTACATACTGCACACACCAAGAGACATACTAAACAAGCACAACCACACAGTCAACACATCTCACATGATGTGCACAACGCAAACAGCCAGACACACACACAACCTCTACCACAACACAGCAGTTACAATCACACACACAAAACACACTGCACGAACAAGTCCACACACAACTGACAAAAACCCATGCAACACACATAGAACGCGCTACACGCAACACACAACCACAAGCATACAGCACAGAGCACACTCAGACCCACACGCAGACAGCACGAACCATAACCCACAAGCGCACATACAACAAACACATGCACACAACGCATCCGACACAGGGCTAGCTCAACATCACACACACCGCTCAAATTACACAGACCAGCCTACATCTCCCCAGCATGTAACACACAGAAGGCATATAGACAGCACTCACTCAACCCAGAACACCGTACATAACACAGCAGACCAAAGAAAGACCAGACACATTTCACACTAAACAGTAGACTGGAAGCCACACACCAAACACACAGCGTGCACAACCGCCAACAGATAACTCATCAGAAAAGGCAAAATATCCAATGCACAAAGAACCACTCAACACACACAACACAACTCACAAATACCAGCACCACGCATAACACACCACACGGTGAAAAATACACACAACTGTGTACTCAACAAGCAGTAAGGAACCTATACTTCGCATATTACATATAAAATACACACAGCACGGGCAACACACAACAACACACCGAAAAGAAGCAAGGCCCACAGACCATAGATAACCCAATGCAAAACACACAAGAACACAGCACACCCAGCGTACCACAACAGACAATACACACAGAATCACAAAAAGACACCACAAATCACTCACTAACATGTACGAAAATCACATACAGCACACCACACGCGCAACAAATGCAGAGATCAAGTGTTTAGCCTTCTACCGCAATGCTTACTAAGTTTTCTATATCACATAGGAGCAAGTTGCATGCAAGGGGAAATCAGCACAGTATTCTCTCAGGGAAGGCCTCCTCAGTGCACGGTGGATTGTTTCCCCAGCAGAGTCTGGCATAAGGCTCTCCTGCAGGAGTTTCTGACACTTTACTACAAAGGCATCTTCAGGGCATTGCTGTTAAAGGGATGAGGTGGCTCTTTGCATCTTCTTTTATCGCTCTCGGGAAACAGGTCCCCCCACCCCCCCAGCCCCCAGAGGTTTACGAACCTGTGGAGAAAACGGACAATCATGAGAGGCTGTCTCCAGTGTGCTTGAATGCATAAGTCTCTCAGCTCCCGAACAGCACAGCACATTAAACATCAAACCACACACACACTGAGAACATTATCTGCACACAATACATTTGAAGCACGGTTCTCAGAGTGAACACAGCACACACAGTGAGGCTCACTGACCAAGCATGACCACACACAGTACGCACATCACAAACTACACTCATTACTCAAACAGCCGACAACGCACAACCTGTCAAACACAGCCACACACAAATCACAACCACACATGCCAGACGCACACCACACATACAACACATACAAAGCCACATGCAAAACACACACAAACCAGAAAAAAAGAACACCGAATTGATGTAACGCACATTTCACACACTACACACGTCACTCCAAACACACATGAAACATACAGCCCGCAGAGCCTCACAGAATGCGCAATGCCAAACACACAACATATGCACAAAGCATATCAGTCATAACTCACAATTAATATCTCACGCAACTTGCAAAACACAGACCACACAACACACACACAATATGCAGCACAAAGAAAAATACACTCAACGCAAACACAGATCACGGAGCAGCACATCGCACAATACACACAGGCATCACACACAGAAGTTAACAATCCAACTCAGAACCCACACAACACCCTGCATTAAACAATGCAACACACACAGAACAACGCAAACACTTCATGCCACACGTATAGCCAACCACAACGCACACGGGAGGAACCACCGGAACACACACAACAAAACACCCACAATCGCATACATAGAGAACACACAGAGCCTCTTCACAAGCACACAGCACAACATAGACAACAACACACACCGCAAACATCACAGGACATCAAAGCACACATTTCACACAAACCACAGTTCAATGAGCACACACAACACACACAATGAGGCAACCGCACAGAGACAACGCATCTCGCATCACACACCTAACTCAACCACACACACAACCCCTCGAACACAGCCAAACACAAATCACAATACACATACAAAATCACATGGAAAACACACCGCCATCAGACGCCCACACAGCACACATTTCACACACTGCAAACCACACACACTATCATGCACAGACACCCCGCACTCATATCCACACACGGGCTGCACTACGCTAAACGCACACACGCAGGACCCAAACTGTAACAACACAAGTCACAAGACACACACCAGACACCTCAAAGCACAGAATCGCTCACAACACACACGAACCACGTTTCACAGAGTCCACGCAGCACACACAATGAGGCACACTAAACAAGCACAACTACACACAGAGAACACATTTCACATCACACACATAACAAGCAAACACCCACACTCCCTCTCAAACACAACCATGCTCAAATCACATGCACGCACGCAAAACACGCACCACACGCAACACATGCAAAATGACATGTGAAAACTACACAACCACAGAAACGACACCGAATTTATGAAACACACAGTGCACACACTACACACGTCACACAAAACACACACAAAACCTACAGCAAAGAGAGACTTACAGAACACACAACGCAAAGACCCCAACATATATACAACACACAGTATCCCATGCAACACGTAAAATCCACGGCTGACACAACACACAAGATGCGCCAAACAGGTAAGAGTGCACCAAACACACATACACATGCAACTGAGAACACAATACGTTGCACACCACGCAACACACGTGTGTTCACATCACACATTAAACAGGAAACAAAACCATTCACAGACGACACAACATTCCCAAGCACGAACAAAACACGCTGTACAGAAGACGCCAGACCTAAAACACACAAAGACACACTCCAAGCACACAACACCCAACACAGAACCACCCACAACCACACCAGTCACCCAGCACTCCACAGAGAAATGCGCACAGGACACACACACACTACAAACAACAAAGTACCCACAGTGCACAAGTCACATGCACAAAAGTCACAACACACAGGAAACACACACACAACCACATAAACACTGCCACGCACATTACACCAGCGGATCACAGACTTCACAGCAAAAAGCACACAATAGCATAGCACGCAAAACGTAGCACAACACAGAATACGCACAGAATCACACAACAAGCACCACAAAACACACCCTAGCCAGGACACAAAAGACAAACAACGCACTTCACACATAACACAAAACCAAGCACACCCAAACACATCACAAAAAGACGCACAACACGAACGTCGCACACACAACACACACATTGAAAGTATCACATCAATCCATTACAACATGCAAAATCATACACAAATCAGAGCACAGTGCATCACTCAACACAGAGAAGCATCACACACAAATTAAACATCACAACTCGTAGCACACATGACACCCTCCATTAACAACGTAACACGCAGACCGACGCGACCACTACATACCACACATAAAGCCACACACAACACACACTCAAGGAATAACCACAACAAACATAAGTAAACAACCACAAACACAAAGATATGGAGAACACACACAAACTCAACACGCAAACAGCACAACATATGAAACAGCATACACCACAAACATCACACGATATAAAGGCACCCGATTCTCACAAACCACATTTAAAAATGTACACACCCACATTCAATGAGGCACACTACACAAGCAAAACCACATACAGATAACACAACTCACCTCACACACATAACCCATTACACACACAACCTCTCAAACACAGCCAAACAAGTATCACAATCACACACGCAAAACACCCACAACACATACAAAACCACATGCAAAACAAACAACCAACAATAAACACACAGCACACATTTCACACCCTACACACCCCACACACTAACACACACAGACCCACCCCCGCACACTCCTATATACACAAGGGCTCCGCAACGTGAATGCGCACGCACACAAAACTCAAAAAGTGACAACACAACAGTCACAGGGCACGCACCAGACACCACAGAGCACATGTTTCTCACAAATCACACAAATCACACAAATCACATTTCCGAGGTTACATGCAGCACACACAAATGAGGCACACTGAAAACCACAACCACCCATGGACCGCATATCTCACATCACAGACATAACAACCACACACACTCAACCACTCAAACACAACCACGCACAAATCACAATCACACACGCGAAACACACACAATACTCACAAATCCGCAGGCAAAACACACATAACCGACAAAGAAGACAAACAGCACACATTTCACACACAACACAGTACACACACAAACACGCATTAGACAACACCACACATACATCCTCACACAGGAGCACCATGCAGAACACACACACAACACAGAAACATGCAGCGCAACAGTCACAGTACACACACCACACCCTTCAAAGCACATAACTGCCCACAATACGCACGAAAGAAAACATTGCACAGACTACATACTGCACACACCAAGAGACATACTAAACAAGCACAACCACACAGTCAACACATCTCACATGATGTGCACAACGCAAACAGCCAGACACACACACAACCTCTACCACAACACAGCAGTTACAATCACACACACAAAACACACTGCACGAACAAGTCCACACACAACTGACAAAAACCCATGCAACACACATAGAACGCGCTACACGCAACACACAACCACAAGCATACAGCACAGAGCACACTCAGACCCACACGCAGACAGCACGAACCATAACCCACAAGCGCACATACAACAAACACATGCACACAACGCATCCGACACAGGGCTAGCTCAACATCACACACACCGCTCAAATTACACAGACCAGCCTACATCTCCCCAGCATGTAACACACAGAAGGCATATAGACAGCACTCACTCAACCCAGAACACCGTACATAACACAGCAGACCAAAGAAAGACCAGACACATTTCACACTAAACAGTAGACTGGAAGCCACACACCAAACACACAGCGTGCACAACCGCCAACAGATAACTCATCAGAAAAGGCAAAATATCCAATGCACAAAGAACCACTCAACACACACAACACAACTCACAAATACCAGCACCACGCATAACACACCACACGGTGAAAAATACACACAACTGTGTACTCAACAAGCAGTAAGGAACCTATACTTCGCATATTACATATAAAATACACACAGCACGGGCAACACACAACAACACACCGAAAAGAAGCAAGGCCCACAGACCATAGATAACCCAATGCAAAACACACAAGAACACAGCACACCCAGCGTACCACAACAGACAATACACACAGAATCACAAAAAGACACCACAAATCACTCACTAACATGTACGAAAATCACATACAGCACACCACACGCGCAACAAATGCAGAGATCAAGTGTTTAGCCTTCTACCGCAATGCTTACTAAGTTTTCTATATCACATAGGAGCAAGTTGCATGCAAGGGGAAATCAGCACAGTATTCTCTCAGGGAAGGCCTCCTCAGTGCACGGTGGATTGTTTCCCCAGCAGAGTCTGGCATAAGGCTCTCCTGCAGGAGTTTCTGACACTTTACTACAAAGGCATCTTCAGGGCATTGCTGTTAAAGGGATGAGGTGGCTCTTTGCATCTTCTTTTATCGCTCTCGGGAAACAGGTCCCCCCACCCCCCCAGCCCCCAGAGGTTTACGAACCTGTGGAGAAAACGGACAATCATGAGAGGCTGTCTCCAGTGTGCTTGAATGCATAAGTCTCTCAGCTCCCGAACAGCACAGCACATTAAACATCAAACCACACACACACTGAGAACATTATCTGCACACAATACATTTGAAGCACGGTTCTCAGAGTGAACACAGCACACACAGTGAGGCTCACTGACCAAGCATGACCACACACAGTACGCACATCACAAACTACACTCATTACTCAAACAGCCGACAACGCACAACCTGTCAAACACAGCCACACACAAATCACAACCACACATGCCAGACGCACACCACACATACAACACATACAAAGCCACATGCAAAACACACACAAACCAGAAAAAAAGAACACCGAATTGATGTAACGCACATTTCACACACTACACACGTCACTCCAAACACACATGAAACATACAGCCCGCAGAGCCTCACAGAATGCGCAATGCCAAACACACAACATATGCACAAAGCATATCAGTCATAACTCACAATTAATATCTCACGCAACTTGCAAAACACAGACCACACAACACACACACAATATGCAACACAAAGAAAAATACACTCAACGCAAACACAGATCACGGAGCAGCACATCGCACAATACACACAGGCATCACACACAGAAGTTAACAATCCAACTCAGAACCCACACAACACCCTGCATTAAACAATGCAACACACACAGAACAACGCAAACACTTCATGCCACACGTATAGCCAACCACAACGCACACGGGAGGAACCACCGGAACACACACAACAAAACACCCACAATCGCATACATAGAGAACACACAGAGCCTCTTCACAAGCACACAGCACAACATAGACAACAACACACACCGCAAACATCACAGGACATCAAAGCACACATTTCACACAAACCACAGTTCAATGAGCACACACAACACACACAATGAGGCAACCGCACAGAGACAACGCATCTCGCATCACACACCTAACTCAACCACACACACAACCCCTCGAACACAGCCAAACACAAATCACAATACACATACAAAATCACATGGAAAACACACCGCCATCAGACGCCCACACAGCACACATTTCACACACTGCAAACCACACACACTATCATGCACAGACACCCCGCACTCATATCCACACACGGGCTGCACTACGCTAAACGCACACACGCAGGACCCAAACTGTAACAACACAAGTCACAAGACACACACCAGACACCTCAAAGCACAGAATCGCTCACAACACACACGAACCACGTTTCACAGAGTCCACGCAGCACACACAATGAGGCACACTAAACAAGCACAACTACACACAGAGAACACATTTCACATCACACACATAACAAGCAAACACCCACACTCCCTCTCAAACACAACCATGCTCAAATCACATGCACGCACGCAAAACACGCACCACACGCAACACATGCAAAATGACATGTGAAAACTACACAACCACAGAATCGACACCGAATTTATGAAACACACAGTGCACACAATACACACGTCACACAAAACACACACAAAACCTACAGCAAAGAGAGACTTACAGAACACACAACGCAAAGACCCCAACATATATACAACACACATTATCCCATGCAACACGTAAAATCCACGGCTGACACAACACACAAGATGCGCCAAACAGGTAAGAGTGCACCAAACACACATACACATGCAACTGAGAACACAATACGTTGCACACCACGCAACACACGTGTGGTCACATCACACATTAAACAGGAAACAAAACCATTCACAGACGACACAAAATTCCCAAGCACGAACAAAACACGCTGTACAGAAGACGCCAGACCTAAAACACACAAAGACACACTCCAAGCACACAACACCCAACACAGAACCACCCACAACCACACCAGTCACCCAGCACTCCACAGAGAAATGCGCACAGGACACACACACACTACAAACAACAAAGTACCCACAGTGCACAAGTCACATGCACAAAAGTCACAACACACAGGAAACACACACACAACCACATAAACACTGCCACGCACATTACACCAGCGGATCACAGACTTCACAGCAAAAAGCACACAATAGCATAGCACGCAAAACGTAGCACAACACAGAATACTCACAGAATCACACAACAAGCACCACAAAACACACCCTAGCCAGGACACAAAAGACAAACAACGCACTTCACACATAACACAAAACCAAGCACACCCAAACACATCACAAAAAGACGCACAACACGAACGTCGCACACACAACACACACATTGAAAGTATCACATCAATCCATTACAACATGCAAAATCATACACAAATCAGAGCACAGTGCATCACTCAACACAGAGAAGCATCACACACAAATTAAACATCACAACTCGTAGCACACATGACACCCTCCATTAACAACGTAACACGCAGACCGACGCGACCACTACATACCACACATAAAGCCACACACAACACACACTCAAGGAATAACCACAACAAACATAAGTAAACAACCACAAACACAAAGAAATGGAGAACACACACAAACTCAACACGCAAACAGCATAACATATGAAACAGCATACACCACAAACATCACACGATATAAAGGCACCCGATTCTCACAAACCACATTTAAAAATGTACACACCCACATTCAATTAGGCACACTACACAAGCAAAACCACATACAGATAACACAACTCACCTCACACACATAACCCATTACACACACAACCTCTCAAACACAGCCAAACAAGTATCACAATCACACACGCAAAACACCCACAACACATACAAAACCACACGCAAAACAAACAACCAACAATAAACACACAGCACACATTTCACACCCTACACACCCCACACACTAACACACACAGACCCACCCCCGCACACTCCTATATACACAAGGGCTCCGCAACGTGAATGCGCACGCACACAAAACTCAAAAAGTGACAACACAACAGTCACAGGGCACGCACCAGACACCGCAGAGCACATGTTTCTCACAAATCACACAAATCACATTTCCGAGGTTACATGCAGCACACACAAATGAGGCACACTGAAAACCACAACCACCCATGGACCGCATATCTCACATCACAGACATAACAACCACACACACTCAACCACTCAAACACAACCACGCACAAATCACAATCACACACGCGAAACACACACAATACTCACAAATCCGCAGGCAAAACACACATAACCGACAAAGAAGACAAACAGCACACATTTCACACACAACACAGTACACACACAAACACGCATTAGACAACACCACACATACATCCTCACACAGGAGCACCATGCAGAACACACACACAACACAGAAACATGCAGCGCAACAGTCACAGTACACACACCACACCCTTCAAAGCACATAACTGCCCACAATACACACGAAAGAAAACATTGCACAGACTACATACTGCACACACCAAGAGACATACTAAACAAGCACAACCACACAGTCAACACATCTCACATGATGTGCACAACGCAAACAGCCAGACACACACACAACCTCTACCACAACACAGCAGTTACAATCACACACACAAAACACACTGCACGAACAAGTCCACACACAACTGACAAAAACCCATGCAACACACATAGAACACGCTACACGCAACACACAACCACAAGCATACAGCACAGAGCACACTCAGACCCACACGCAGACAGCACGAACCATAACCCACAAGCGCACATACAACAAACACATGCACACAACGCATCCGACACAGGGCTAGCTCAACATCACACACACCGCTCAAATTACACAGACCAGCCTACATCTCCCCAGCATGTAACACACAGAAGGCATATAGACAGCACTCACTCAACCCAGAACACTGTACATAACACAGCAGACCAAAGAAAGACCAGACACATTTCACACTAAACAGTAGACTGGAAGCCACACACCAAACACACAGCGTGCACAACCGCCAACAGATAACTCATCAGAAAAGGCAAAATATCCAATGCACAAAGAACCAGTCAACACACACAACACAACTCACAAATACCAGTACCACGCATAACACACCACACGGTGAAAAATACACACAACTGTGTACTCAACAAGCAGTAAGGAACCTATACTTCGCATATTACATATAAAATACACACAGCACGGGCAACACACAACAACACACCGAAAAGAAGCAAGGCCCACAGACCATAGATAACCCAATGCAAAACACACAAGAACACAGCACACCCAGCGTACCACAACAGACAATACACACAGAATCACAAAAAGACACCACAAATCACTCACTAACATGTACGAAAATCACATACAGCACACCACACGCGCAACAAATGCAGAGATCAAGTGTTTAGCCTTCTACCGCAATGCTTACTAAGTTTTCTATATCACATAGGAGCAAGTTGCATGCAAGGGAAATCAGCACAGTATTCTCTCAGGGAAGGCCTCCTCAGTGCACGGTGGATTGTTTCCCCAGCAGAGTCTGGCATAAGGCTCTCCTGCAGGAGTTTCTGACACTTTACTACAAAGGCATCTTCAGGGCATTGCTGTTAAAGGGATGAGGTGGCTCTTTGCATCTTCTTTTATCGCTCTCGGGAAACAGGTCCCCCCACCCCCCCAGCCCCCAGAGGTTTACGAACCTGTGGAGAAAACGGACAATCATGAGAGGCTGTCTCCAGTGTGCTTGAATGCATAAGTCTCTCAGCTCCCGAACAGCACAGCACATTAAACATCAAACCACACACACACTGAGAACATTATCTGCACACAATACATTTGAAGCACGGTTCTCAGAGTGAACACAGCACACACAGTGAGGCTCACTGACCAAGCATGACCACACACAGTACGCACATCACAAACTACACTCATTACTCAAACAGCCGACAACGCGCAACCTGTCAAACACAGCCACACACAAATCACAACCACACATGCCAGACGCACACCACACATACAACACATACAAAGCCACATGCAAAACACACACAAACCAGAAAAAAAGAACACCGAATTGATGTAACGCACATTTCACACACTACACACGTCACTCCAAACACACATGAAACATACAGCCCGCAGAGCCTCACAGAATGCGCAATGCCAAACACACAACATATGCACAAAGCATATCAGTCATAACTCACAATTAATATCTCACGCAACTTGCAAAACACAGACCACACAACACACACACAATATGCAGCACAAAGAAAAATACACTCAACGCAAACACAGATCACGGAGCAGCACATCGCACAATACACACAGGCATCACACACAGAACTTAACAATCCAACTCAGAACCCACACAACACCCTGCATTAAACAATGCAACACACACAGAACAACGCAAACACTTCATGCCACACGTATAGCCAACCACAACGCACACGGGAGGAACCACCGGAACACACACAACAAAACACCCACAATCGCATACATAGAGAACACACAGAGCCTCTTCACAAGCACACAGCACAACATAGACAACAACACACACCGCAAACATCACAGGACATCAAAGCACACATTTCACACAAACCACAGTTCAATGAGCACACACAACACACACAATGAGGCAACCGCACAGAGACAACGCATCTCGCATCACACACCTAACTCAACCGCACACACAACCCCTCGAACACAGCCAAACACAAATCACAATACACATACAAAATCACATGGAAAACACACCGCCATCAGACGCCCACACAGCACACATTTCACACACTGCAAACCACACACACTATCATGCACAGACACCCCGCACTCATATCCACACACGGGCTGCACTACGCTAAACGCACACACGCAGGACCCAAACTGTAACAACACAAGTCACAAGACACACACCAGACACCTCAAAGCACAGAATCGCTCACAACACACACGAACCACGTTTCACAGAGTCCACGCAGCACACACAATGAGGCACACTAAACAAGCACAACTACACACAGAGAACACATTTCACATCACACACATAACAAGCAAA
This sequence comes from Manis javanica, assembly GCF_040802235.1. NCBI lineage: Eukaryota > Metazoa > Chordata > Mammalia > Pholidota > Manidae > Manis > Manis javanica. The sequence continues at coordinate 49,365,436 of NC_133160.1, forward strand.
CACCCACACTCCCTCTCAAACACAACCATGCTCAAATCACATGCACGCACGCAAAACACGCACCACACGCAACACATGCAAAATGACATGTGAAACCTACACAACCACAGAAACGACACCGAATTTATGAAACACACAGTGCACACACTACACACGTCACACAAAACACACACAAAACCTACAGCAAAGAGAGACTTACAGAACACACAACGCAAAGACCCCAACATATATACAACACACAATATTCCATGCAACACGTAAAATCCACGGCTGACACAACACACAAGATGCGCCAAACAGGTAAGAGTGCACCAAACACACATACACATGCAACTGAGAACACAATATGTTGCACACCATGCAACACACGTGTGGTCACATCACACATTAAACAGGAAACAAAACCATTCACAGACGACACAACATTCCCAAGCACGAACAAAACGCTGTACAGAAGACGCCAGACCTAAAACACACAAAGACACACTCCAAGCACACAACACCCAACACAGAACCACCCACAACCACACCAGTCACCCTGCACCCACAGAGAAATGCGCACAGGACACATACACACTACAAACAACAAAGTACCCACAGTGCACAAGTCACATGCACAAAAGTCACAACACACAGGAAACACACACACAACCACATAAACACTGCCACGCACATTACACCAGCGGATCACAGACTTCACAGCAAAAAGCACACAATAGCATAGCACGCAAAACGTAGCACAACACAGAATACGCACAGAATCACACAACAAGCACCACAAAACACACCCTAGCCAGGACACAAAAGACAAACAACGCACTTCACACATAACACAAAACCAAGCACACCCAAACACATCACAAAAAGACGCACAACACGAACGTCGCACACACAACACACACAGTGAAAGTATCACATCAATCCATTACCATATGCAAAATCATACACAAATCAGAGCACAGTGCATCACTCAACACAGAGAAGCATCACACACAAATTAAACATCACAACTCGTAGCACACATGACACCCTCCATTAACAACGTAACACGCAGACCGACGCGACCACTACATACCACACATAAAGCCACACACAACACACACTCAAGGAATAACCACAACAAACATAAGTAAACAACCACAAACACAAAGATATGGAGAACACACACAAACTCAACACGCAAACAGCATAACATATGAAACAGCATACACCACAAACATCACACGATATAAAGGCACCCGATTCTCACAAACCACATTTAAAAATGTACACACCCACATTCAATTAGGCACACTACACAAGCAAAACCACATACAGATAACACAACTCACCTCACACACATAACCCATTACACACACAACCTCTCAAACACAGCCAAACAAGTATCACAATCACACACGCAAAACACCCACAACACATACAAAACCACACGCAAAACAAACAACCACACTCCCTCTCAAACACAACCATGCTCAAATCCCATGCACGCACGCAAAACACGCACCACACGCAGCAGATGCAAAATGACATGTGAAAACTACACAACCACAGAAACGACACCGAATTTATGGAACACACAGTGCACACACTACACACGTCACACAAAACACACATAAAACCTACAGCAAAGAGAGACTTCCAGTACACACAACGCAAAGACCCCAACATATATACAAAGCATATCAGACACAACACACAATATCCCATGCAACACGTAAAATCCACGGGTGACACAACACACAAGATGCGCCAAACATGTAAGCGTGCACCAAACACACATGCAACTGAGAACACAATACGTTCCACACCACGCAACACACGTGTGGTCACATCACACATTAAACAGGAAACAAAACCATTCACAGACGACACAACATTCCCAAGCACGAACACGCTGTACAGAAGACGCCAGACCTAAAACACACAAAGACACACTCCAAGCACACAACACCCAACACAGAACCACCCACAACCACACCAGTCACCCAGCACTCCACAGAGAAATGCGCACAGGACACACACACACTACAAACAACAAAGTACCCACAGTGCACAAGTCACATGCACAAAAGTCACAACACACAGGAAACACACACACAACCACATAAACACTGACACGCACATTACACCAGCGGATCACAGACTTCACAGCAAAAAGCACACAATAGCATAGCACGCAAAACGTAGCACAACTCAGAATACGCACAGAATCACACAACAAGCACCACAAAACACACCCTAGCCAGGACACAAAAGACAAACAACGCACTTCACACATAACACAAAACCAAGCACACCCAAACACATCACAAAAAGACGCACAACACGAACGTCGCACACACAACACACACATTGAAAGTATCATATCAATCCATTACAACATGCAAAATCATACACAAATCAGAGCACAGTACATCACTCAACACAGAGAAGCATCACACACAAATTAAACATCACAACTCATAGCACACATGACACCCTCCATTAACAACGTAACACGCAGACCGACGCGACCACTACATACCACACATAAAGCCACACACAACACACACTCAAGGAATAACCACAACAAACATAAGTAAACAACCACAAATTCAAAGATATGGAGAACACACACAAACTCAACACGCAAACAGCATAAGATATGAAACAGCATACACCACAAACATCACACGATATAAAGGCACCCAATTCTCACAAACCACATTTAAAAATGTACACATCCACATTCAATGAGGCACACTACACAAGCAAAACCACATACAGATAACACAACTCACCTCACACACATAACCCATTACACACACAACCTCTCAAACACAGCCAAACAAGTATCACAATCACACACGCAAAACACCCACAACACATACAAAACCACACGCAAAACAAACAACCAACAATAAACACACAGCACACACTTCACACCCTACACACCCCAAACACTAACACACACAGAACCACCCCCGCACACTCCTATATACACAAGGGCTCCGCAACGTAAATGCGCACGCACACAAAACTCAAAAAGTGAAAACACAACAGTCACAGGGCACGCACCAGACACCACAGAGCACATGTTTCTCACAAATCACACAAATCACACAAATCACATTTACGAGGGTACATGCAGCACACACAAATGAGGCACACTGAAAACCACAACCACCCATGGACCGCATCTCACATCACAGACATAACAACCACACACACTCAACCACTCAAACACAACCACGCACAAATCACAATCACACACGCGAAACACACACAATACTCACAAATCCGCAGGCAAAACACACATAACCGACAAAGAAGACAAACGGCACACATTTCAAACACAACACAGTACACACACAAGCACGCATTAGACAACACCACACATAGATCCTCACACAGGAGCACCATGCAGAACACACACACAACACAGAAACATGCAGCGCGACAGTCACAGTACACACACCACACCCTTCAAAGCACATAACTGCCCACAATACACACGAAAGAAAACATTGCACAGACTACATACTGCACACACCAAGAGACATACTAAACAAGCACAACCACACAGTCAACACATCTCACATGATGTGCACAACGCAAACAGCCAGACACACACACAACCTCTACCACAACACAGCAGTTACAATCACACACACAAAACACACTGCACGAACAAGTCCACACACAACTGATAAAAACCCATGCAACACACATAGAACGCGCTACACGCAACACACAACCACAAGCATACAGCACAGAGCACACACAGACCCACACGCAGACAGCACGAACCAAAACCCACAAGCGCACATACAACAAACACATGCACACAACGCATCCGACACAGGGCTAGCTCAACATCACACACACCGCTCAAATTACACAGACCAGCCTACATCTCCCCAGCATGTAACACACAGAAGGCATATAGACAGCACTCACTCAACTCAGAACACCGTACATAACACAGCAGACCAAAGAAAGACCAGACACATTTCACACTAAACAGTAGACTGGAAGCCACACACCAAACACACAGCGTGCACAACCGCCAACAGATAACTCATCAGAAAAGGCAAAATATCCAATGCACAAAGAACCACTCAACACACACAACACAACTCACAAATACCAGCACCACGCATAACACACCACACGGTGAAAAATACACACAACTGTGTACTCAACAAGCAGTAAGGAACCTATACTTCGCATATTACATATAAAATACACACAGCACGGGCAACACACAACAACACACCGAAAAGAAGCAAGGTCCACAGACCATAGATAACCCAATGCAAAACACACAAGAACACAGCACACCCAGCGTAGCACAACAGGCAATACACACAGAATCACAAAAAGACACCACAAATCACTCACTAACATGTACGAAATCACATACATCACACCACACGCGCAACAAATGCAGAGATCAAGTGTTTAGCCTTCTACCGCAATGCTTACTAAGTTTTCTATATCACATAGGAGCAAGTTGCATGCAAGGGGAAATCAGCACAGTATTCTCTCAGGGAAGGCCTCTGTGCACGGTGGATTGTTTCCCCAGCAAAGTCTGGAATAAGGCTCTGCTGCAGGAGTTTCTGACACTTTACTACAAAGGCATCTTCAGGGCATTGCTGTTAAAGGGATGAGGTGCCTCTTTGCATTTTCTTTTATCGCTCTCGGGAAACAGGTCCCCTCACTCCCACAGCCCCCAGAGGTTTACGAACCTGTGGAGAAAACGGACAATCATGAGAGGCTGTCTCCAGTGTGCTTGAATGCGTAAGTCTCTCAGCTCCCGAACAGCACAGCACATTAAACATCAAACCACACACACACTGAGAACATTATCTGCACACAATACATTTGAAGCACGGTTCTCAGAGTGAACACAGCACACACAGTGAGGCTCACTGACCAAGCATGACCACACACAGTACGCACGTCCCAAACTACACTCATTACTCAGCCGACAACGCACAACCTGTCAAACACAGCCACACACAAATCACAACCACACATGCCAGACGCACACCACACATACAACACATACAAAGCCACATGCAAAACACACACAAACCAGAAAAAAAGAACACCGAATTGATGTAACGCACATTTCACATACTACACACGTCACTCCAAACACACATGAAACATACAGCCCGCAGAGCCTCGCGAAATGCCAAACACACAACATATGTACAAAGCATATCAGTCATAACACACAATTAATATCTCATGCAACTTGCAAAACACAGACCACACAACACACACACCATATGCAGCACAAAGAAAAATACACTCAACGCAAACACAGATCACGGAGCAGCACATCGCACAATACACACAGGCATCACACACAGAAGTTAACAATCCAACTCAGAACCCTCACAACAACCTGCATTAAACAATGCAACATACACAGAACAACGCAAACACTTCATGCCGCACGTATAGCCAACCACAACGCACACGGGAGGAACCACCGGAACACACACAACAAAACACCCACAATCGCATACATAGAGAACACACAGAGCCTCTTCACAAGCACACAGCACAGCATAGACAACAACACACAACGCAAACATCACAGGACATCAAAGCACACATTTCACACAAACCACAGTTCAATGAGCACACACAACACACACAATGAGGCAACCGCACAGAGACAACGCATCTCGCATCACACACCTAACTCAACCACACACACAACCCCTCGAACACAGCCAAACACAAATCACAATACACATACAAAATCACATGGAAAACACACCGCCATCAGACGCCCACACAGCACACATTTCACACACTGCAAACCACACACACTATCATGCACAGACACCCCGCACTCATATCCACACACGGGCTGCACTACGCTAAACGCACACACGCAGGACCCAAACTGTAACAACACAAGTCACAAGACACACACCAGACACCTCAAAGCACAGAATCGCTCACAACACACACGAACCACGTTTCACAGAGTCCACGCAGCACACACAATGAGGCACACTAAACAAGCACAACTACACACAGAGAACACATTTCACATCACACACGTAACAAGCAAACACCCACACTCCCTCTCAAACACAACCATGCTCAAATCACATGCACGCACGCAAATCACGCACCACACGCAACACATGCAAAATGACATGTGAAAACTACACAACCACAGAAACGACACCGAATTTATGAAACACACAGTGCACACACTACACACGTCACACAAAACACACATAAAACCTACAGCAAAGAGAGACTTACAGAACACACAACGCAAATACCCCAACATATATACAAAGCATATCAGACACAACACACAATATCCCATGCAACACGTAAAATCCACGGCTGACACAACACACAAGATGCGCCAAACATGTAAGAGTGCACCAAACACACATGCAACTGAGAACACAATACGTTGCACACCACGCAACACACGTGTGGTCACATCACACATTAAACAGGAAACAAAACAATTCACTGACGACACAACATTCCCAAGCACGAACACGCTGTACAGAAGACGCCACACCTAAAACACACAAAGACACACTCCAAGCACACAACACCCAACACAGAACCACCCACAACCACACCAGTCACCCAGCACTCCACAGAGAAATGCGCACAGGACACACACACACTACAAACAACAAAGTACCCACAGTGCACAAGTCACATGCACAAAAGTCACAACACACAGGAAACACACACACAACCACATAAACACTGCCACGCACATTACACCAGCGGATCACAGACTTCACAGCAAAAAACACACAATAGCATAGCACGCAAAACATAGCACAACACAGAATACGCACAGAATCACACAAGCACCACAAAACACACCCTAGCCAGGACACAAAAGACAAACAACGCACTTCACACATAACACAAAACCAAGCACACCCAAACACATCACAAAAAGACGCACAACACGAACGTCGCACACACAACACACACATTGAAAGTATCACATCAATCCATTACAACGTGCAAAATCATACACAAATCAGAGCACAGTACATCACTCAACACAGAGAAGCATCACACACAAATTAAACATCACAACTCATAGCACACATGACACCCTCTATTAACAACATAACACGCAGACCGACGCGACCACTACATACCACACATAAAGCCACACACAACACACACTCAAGGAATAACCACAACAAACATAAGTAAACAACCACAAACACAAAGATATGGAGAACACACACAAACTCAACACGCAAACAGCATAACATATGAAACAGCATACACCACAAACATCACACGATATAAAGGCACCCAATTCTCACAAACCACATTTAAAAATGTACACACCCACATTCAATGAGGCACACTACACAAGCAAAACCACATACAGATACAACTCACCTCACACACATAACCCATTACACACACAAACTCTCAAACACAGCCAAACAAGTATCACAATCACACACGCTAAACACCCACAACACATACAAAACCACACGCAAAACAAACAACCAACAATAAACACACAGCACACATTTCACACCCTACACGCCCCACACACTAACACACACAGACCCACCCCCGCACACTCCTATATACACAAGGGCTCCGCAACGTGAATGCGCACGCACACAAAACTCAAAAAGTGACAACACAACAGTCACAGGGCACTCACCAGACACCGCAGAGCACGTTTCTCACAAATCACACAAATCACACAAATCACATTTCCGAGGGTACATGCAGCACACACAAATGAGGCACACTGAAAACCACAACCACCCATGGACCGCATATCTCACATCACAGCATAACAACCACACACTCAACCACTCAAACACAACCACGCACAAATCACAATCACACAAGCGAAACACACACAATACTCACAAATCCGCAGGCAAAACACACATAACCGACAAAGAAGACAAACAGCACACATTTCACACTCAACACAGTACACACACAAACACGCATTAGACAACACCACACATACATCCTCACACAGGAGCACCATGCAGAACACACACACAACACAGAAACATGCAGCGCGACAGTCACAGTACACACACCACACCCTTCAAAGCACATAACTGCCCACAATACACACGAAAGAAAACATTGCACAGACTACATACTGCACACACCAAGAGACATACTAAACAAGCACAACCACACAGTCAACACATCTCACATGATGTGCACAACGCAAACAGCCAGACACACACACAACCTCTACCACAACACAGCAGTTACAATCACACACACAAAACACACTGCACGAACAAGTCCACACACAACTGACAAAAACCCATGCAACACACATAGAACGCGCTACACGCAACACACAACCACAAGCATACAGCACAGAGCACACACAGACCCACACGCAGACAGCACGAACCAAAACCCACAAGCGCACATACAACAAACACATGCACACAACGCATCTGACACAGGGCTAACTGAACATCACACACACCGCTCAAATTACACAGACCAGCCTACATCTCCCCAGCATTTAACACACAGAAGGCATATAGACAGCACTCACTCAACCCAGAACACCGTACATAACACAGCAGACCAAAGAAAGACCAGACACATTTCACACTAAACAGTAGACTGGAAGCCACACACCAAACACACAGCGTGCACAACCGCCAACAGATAACTCATCAGAAAAGGCAAAATATCCAATGCACAAAGAACCACTCAACACACACAACACAACTCACAAATACCAGCACCACGCATAACACACCACACGGTGAAAAATACACACAACTGTGTACTCAACAAGCAGTAAGGAACCTATACTTCGCATATTACATATAAAATACACACAGCACGGGCAACACACAACAACACACCGAAAAGAAGCAAGGCCCACAGACCATAGATAACCCAATGCAAAACACACAAGAACACAGCACACCCAGCGTACCACAACAGACAATACACACAGAATCACAAAAAGACACCACAAATCACTCACTAACATGTACGAAAATCACATACAGCACACCACACGCGCAACAAATGCAGAGATCAAGTGTTTAGCCTTCTACCGCAATGCTTACTAAGTTTTCTATATCACATAGGAGCAAGTTGCATGCAAGGGGAAATCAGCACAGTATTCTCTCAGGGAAGGCCTCCTCAGTGCACGGTGGATTGTTTCCCCAGCAGAGTCTGGCATAAGGCTCTCCTGCAGGAGTTTCTGACACTTTACTACAAAGGCATCTTCAGGGCATTGCTGTTAAAGGGATGAGGTGGCTCTTTGCATCTTCTTTTATCGCTCTCGGGAAACAGGTCCCCCCACCCCCCCAGCCCCCAGAGGTTTACGAACCTGTGGAGAAAACGGACAATCATGAGAGGCTGTCTCCAGTGTGCTTGAATGCGTAAGTCTCTCAGCTCCCGAACAGCACAGCACATTAAACATCAAACCACACACACACTGAGAACATTATCTGCACACAATACATTTGAAGCACGGTTCTCAGAGTGAACACAGCACACACAGTGAGGCTCACTGACCAAGCATGACCACACACAGTACGCACATCACAAACTACACTCATTACTCAAACAGCCGACAACGCACAACCTGTCAAACACAGCCACACACAAATCACAACCACACATGCCAGACGCACACCACACATACAACACATACAAAGCCACATGCAAAACACACACAAACCAGAATAAAAGAACACCGAATTGATGTAACGCACATTTCACACACTACACACGTCACTCCAAACACACATGAAACATACAGCCCGCAGAGCCTCACAGAATGCGCAATGCCAAACACACAACATATGCACAAAGCATATCAGTCATAACTCACAATTAATATCTCACGCAACTTGCAAAACACAGACCACACAACACACACACAATATGCAGCACAAAGAAAAATACACTCAACGCAAACACAGATCACGGAGCAGCACATCGCACAATACACACAGGCATCACACACAGAACTTAACAATCCAACTCAGAACCCACACAACACCCTGCATTAAACAATGCAACACACACAGAACAACGCAAACACTTCATGCCACACGTATAGCCAACCACAACGCACACGGGAGGAACCACCGGAACACACACAACAAAACACCCACAATCGCATACATAGAGAACACACAGAGCCTCTTCACAAGCACACAGCACAACATAGACAACAACACACACCGCAAACATCACAGGACATCAAAGCACACATTTCACACAAACCACAGTTCAATGAGCACACACAACACACACAATGAGGCGACCGCACAGAGACAACGCATCTCGCATCACACACCTAACTCAGCCACACACACAACCCCTCGAACACAGCCAAACACAAATCACAATACACATACAAAATCACATGGAAAACACACCGCCATCAGACGCCCACACAGCACACATTTCACACACTGCAAACCACACTCACTATCATGCACAGACACCCCGCACTCATATCCACACACGGGCTGCACTACGCTAAACGCACACACGCAGGACCCAAACTGTAACAACACAAGTCACAAGACACACACCAGACACCTCAAAGCACAGAATCGCTCACAACACACACGAACCACGTTTCACAGAGTCCACGCAGCACACACAATGAGGCACACTAAACAAGCACAACTACACACAGAGAACACATTTCACATCACACACGTAACAAGCAAACACCCACACTCCCTCTCAAACACAACCATGCTCAAATCACATGCACGCATGCAAAACACGCACCACACGAACACATGCAAAATGACATGTGAAAACTACACAACCACAGAAACGACACCGAATTTATGAAACACACAGTGCACACACTACACACGTCACACAAAACACACATAAAACCTACAGCAAAGAGAGACTTGCAGAACACACAACACAAAGTCCCCAACATATATACAAAGCATATCAGACACAACACAGAATATCCCATGCAACACGTAAAATCCACGGCTGACACAACACACAAGATGCGCCAAACAGGTAAGAGTGCACCAAACACACATGCAACTGAGAACACAATACGTTGCACACCACGCAACACACGTGTGGTCACATCACACATTAAACAGGAAACAAAACCATTCACAGACGACACAACATTCCCAAGCACGAACAAAACACGCTGTACAGAAGACGCCAGACCTAAAACAACCAAAGACACACTCCAAGCACACAACACCCAACACAGAACCACCCACAACCACACCAGTCACCCAGCACTCCACAGAGAAATGCGCACAGGACACACACACACTACAAACAACAAAGTACCCACAGTGCACAAGTCACATGCACAAAAGTCACAACACACAGGAAACACACACACAACCACATAAACACTGCCACGCACATTACACCAGCGGATCACAGACTTCACAGCAAAAAGCACACAATAGCATAGCACGCAAAATGTAGCACAACACAGAATACGCACAGAATCACACAACAAGCACCACAAAACACACCCTAGCCAGGACACAAAAGACAAACAACGCAATTCACACATAACACAAAACCAAGCACACCCAAACACATCACAAAAAGACGCACAACACGAACGTCGCACACACAACACACACATTGAAAGTATCACATCAATCCATTACAACATGCAAAATCATACACAAATCAGAGCACAGTGCATCACTCAACACAGAGAAGCATCACACACAAATTAAACATCACAACTCATAGCACACATGACACCCTCCATTAACAACGTAACACGCAGACCGACGCGACCACTACATACCACACATAAAGCCACACACAACACACACTCAAGGAATAACCACAACAAACATAAGTAAACAACCACAAACACAAAGATATGGAGAACACACACAAACTCAACACGCAAACAGCATAACATATGAAACAGCATACACCACAAACATCACACGATATAAAGGCACCCGATTCTCACAAACCACATTTAAAAATGTACACACCCACATTCAATGAGGCACACTACACAAGCAAAACCACATACAGATAACACAACTCACCTCACACACATAACCCATTACACACACAACCTCTCAAACACAGCCAAACAAGTATCACAATCACACACGCAAAACACCCACAACATATACAAAACCACACGCAAAACAAACAACCAACAATAAACACACAGCACACATTTCACACCCTACACACCCCACACACTAACACACACAGACCCACCCCCGCACACTCCTATATACACAAGGGCTCCGCAACGTGAATGCGCACGCACACAAAACTCAAAAAGTGACAACACAACAGTCACAGGGCACGCACCAGACACCACAGAGCACATGTTTCTCACAAATCACACAAATCACACAAATCACATTTCCGAGGGTACATGCAGCACACATACATGAGGCACACTGAAAACCACAACCACCCATGGACCGCATATCTCACATCACAGACATAACAACCACACACACTCAACCACTCAAACACAACCACGCACAAGTCACAATCACACACGCGAAACACACACAATACTCACAAATCCACAGGCAAAACACTCATAACCGACAAAGAAGACAAACAGCACACATTTCACACACAACACAGTACACACACAAACACGCATTAGACAACACCACACATACATCCTCACACAGGAGCACCATGCAGAACACACACACAACACAGAAACATGCAGCGCAACAGTCACAGTACACACACCACACCCTTCAAAGCACATAACTGCCCACAATACACACGAAAGAAAACATTGCACAGACTACATACTGCACACACCAAGAGATATACTAAACAAGCACAACCACACTGTCAACACATCTCACATGATGTGCACAACGCAAACAGCCAGACACACACACAACCTCTACCACAACACAGCAGTTACAATCACACACACAAAACACACTGCACGAACAAGTCCACACACAACTGACAAAAACCCATGCAACACACATAGAACGCGCTACACGCAACACACAACCACAAGCATACAGCACAGAGCACACACAGACCCACACGCAGACAGCACGAACCAAAACCCACAAGCGCACATACAACAAACACATGCACACAACGCATCCGACACAGGGCTAACTCAACATTACACACAACGCTCAAATTACACAGACCAGCCTCCATCTCCCAAGCATGTAACACACAGTAGGCATATAGACAGCACGCACTGAACCCAGAACACCGTACATAACACAGCAGACCAAAGAAAGACCAGACACATTTCACACTAAACAGTAGACTGGAAGCCACACTACAAACACACAGCGTGCACAACTGCCAACAGATAACTCATCAGAAAAGGCAAAATATCCAATGCACAAAGAACCACTCAACACACACAACACAACTCACAAATACCAGCATCACGCATAACACACCACACGGTGAAAAATACACACAACTGTGTACTCAACAAGCAGTAAGGAACCTATACTTCGCATATTACATATAAAATACACACAGCATGGGCAACACACAACAACACACCGAAAAGAAGCAAGGCCCACAGACCATAGATAACCCAATGAAAACACACAAGAACACAGCACACCCAGCGTACCACAACAGACAATACACACAGAATCACAAAAAGACACCACAAATCACTCACTAACATATACGAAAATCACATAGAGCACACCACACGCGCAACAAATGCAGAGATCAAGTGTTTAGCCTTCTACTGCAATGCTTACTAAGTTTTCTATATCACATAGGAGCAAGTTGCATGCAAGGGGAAATCAGCACAGTATTCTCTCAGGGAAGGCCTCCTCAGTGCACGGTGGATTGTTTCCCCAGCAGAGTCTGGCATAAGGCTCTCCTGCAGGAGTTTCTGACACTTTACTACAAAGGCATCTTCAGGGCATTGCTGTTAAAGGGATGAGGTGCCTCGTTGCATCTTCTTTTATCGCTCTCGGGAAACAGTCCCCCCACCCCCCCAGCCCCCAGAGGTTTACGAACCTGTGGAGAAAACGGACAATCATGAGAGGCTGTCTCCAGTGTGCTTGAATGCATAAGTCTCTCAGCTCCCGAACAGCACAGCACATTAAACATCAAACCACACACACACTGAGAACATTATCTGCACACAATACATTTGAAGCACGGTTCTCAGAGTGAACACAGCACACACAGTGAGGCTCACTGACCAAGCATGACCACACACAGTATGCCCATCACAAACTACACTCATTACTCAAACAGCCGACAACGCACAACCTGTCAAACACAACCACACACAAATCACAACCACACATGCCAAACGCACACCACACACACAACACATTCAAAGCCACATGCAAAACACACGCAAACCAGAAAAAAAGAACACCGAATTGATGTAACGCACATTTCACACACTACACACGTCACTCCAAACACACATGAAACATACAGCCCGCAGAGCCTCACAGAATGCGCAATGCCAAACACACAACATATGCACAAAGCATATCAGTCATAACTCACAATTAATATCTCACGCAACTTGCAAAACACAGACCACACAACACACACACAATATGCAGCACAAAGAAAAATACACTCAACGCAAACACAGATCACGGAGCAGCACATCGCACAATACACACAGGCATCACACACAGAAGTTAACAATCCAACTCAGAACCCACACAACACCCTGCATTAAACAATGCAACACACACAGAACAATGCAAACACTTCATGCCACACGTATAGCCAACCACAATGCACACGGAAGGAACGACCGGAACACACACAACAAAACACCCACAAACGCATACATAGAGAACACTCCTCTTCACAAGCACACAGCACAACATAGACAACAACACACACCGCAAACATCACAGGACATCAAAGCACACATTTCACACAAACCACAGTTCAATGAGCACACACAACACACACAATGAGGCAACCGCACAGAGACAACGCATCTCGCATCACACACCTAACTCAACCACACACACAACCCCTCGAACACAGCCAAACACAAATCACAATACACATACAAAATCACATGGAAAACACACAGCCATCAGACGCCCACACAGCACTCATTTCACACACTGCAAACCACACACTATCATGCACAGATACCCCACACTCATATCCACACACGGGCTGCACTACGCTAAACGCACACACGCAGGACCCAAACTGTAACAACACAAGTCACAAGACACACACCAGACACCTCAAAGCACAGAATCGCTCACAACACACACGAACCACGTTTCACAGAGTCCACGCAGCACACACAATGAGGCACACTAAACAAGCACAACTACACACAGAGAACACATTTCACATCACACACGTAACAAGCAAACACCGACACTCCCTCTCAAACACAACCATGCTGAAATCACATTCACGCACGCAAAACACGCACCACATGCAACACATGCAAAATGACATGTGAAAACTACACAACCACAGAAACAACACCGAATTTATGAAACACACAGTGCACACACCACACACGTCACCCAAAACACATAAAACATACAGCACACAGAGACTTACAGAACACACAATACAAAGACCCCAACATATATACAAAGCATATCGACACAACACACAATATCCCACACAATACGTAAAATACATGGCTGACACAACACAGAAAATACGCCAAACAGGTAAGAGTGCACCAAACACACATGCAACTGAGAACACAATACATTGCACACTGTGTAACACACGTGTGGTCACATCACACATTAAACAGGAAACAAAACCATTCACAGACCACACAACATTCCCAAGCACGAAGAAAACATGCTGCACAAAGGACGCCAGACCTAAAACACACAAAGACACACTCCAAGCACACAACACCCAACACAGAACCACCCACAATCACACCAGTCACCCAGCATTCCAGAGAAATGCGTACAGGACACACACACACTACAAACAACAAAGTAGCCACAGTGCGCAAGTCACATGCACAAAAGTCACAACACAGAAAGAACACAACACACAGGAAACACACACACAACCACATAAACACTGCCACGCACATTACACCAGCGGATCATGGACTTCACAGCAAAAAGCACACAATAGCATAGCACGCAAAACGTAGCACAGCACAGAATACGCACAGAATCACACAACAAGCACCACAAAACACACCCTAGCCAGGACACAAAAGACAAACAACTCACTTCACACATAACACAAAACCAAGCACACCCAAACACATCACAGAAAGACGCACAACGCGAACATCGCACACACAACACGTACATTGAAAGTATCACATCAATCCATTACAACATGCAAAATCATACACAAATCAGAGCACAATACATCACTCAACACAAAGAAGCATCACACACAAATTAAACATCACAACTCATAGTACACACGACACCCTCCATTAACAACGTAACACGCAGACCGACGCGACCACTACATACCACACATAAAGCTACACACAACACACACTCAAGGAATAACCACAACAAACATAAGTAAACAACCACAAACACAAAGATATGGAGAACACACACAAACTCAACACGCAAACAGCATAACATATGAAACAGCATACACCATAAACATCACACGATATAAAGGCTCCCAATTCTCACAAACCACATTTAAAAATGTACACACTCCACATTCAATGAGGCACACTACACAAGCAAAACCACATACAGATAATACAACACACCTCACACACATAACCCATTACACACACAAGTTCTCAAACACAGCCAAACAAGTATCACAATCACACATGCAAAACACACACAACACACACAAAACCACACACAAAACAAACAACCAACAATAAACACACATAGCACACATTTCACACCCTATACACCCCACACACTAACACACACAGACCCACCCCCCAACACTCATATGTACACAAGGGCTTCACAACGTGAATGCACACGCACACAAACTCAATAAGTGACAGCACAACAGTCACAGGGCACGCACCAGGCACCACAGAGCACATGTTTCTCATAAAACACACAAATCACATTTACGAGGGTACATGCAGCACACACAAATGAGGCACACTGAAAACCACAACCACCCATGGTCCGCATATCTCACATCACCGACATAACAACCACACCCACTCAACCACTCAAACACAACCACACCCAAATCACAATCACACACGCGAATCACACACAATACTCACAAATCCGCAGGCACAACTCACATAACCGACAAAGAATACAAACAGCACACATTTCACACACAACACGGTACACACACAAACACGCATTAGACAACACCACACATACATCCTCACACAGGAGCACCATTCAGAACACACACACAACACAGAAACATGCAATGCAACAGTCACAGTACACACACCACACCCTTGAAAGCACATAACTGCCCACAATACACACGAAAGAAAACATTGCACAGACTACATACTGCACACACCAAGAGACATACTAAACAAGCACAACCACACAGTCAACACATCTCACATGATGTGCACAACGCAAACAGCCAGACACACACTCAACCTCTACCACAACACAGCAGTTACAATCACACACACAAAACACACTGCACAAACAAGTTCACACACAACTGACAAAAACCCATGCAACACACATAGAACACGCTACACGCAACACACTACCACAAGCATACAGCACAGAGCACACTCAGACCCACACGCAGACAGCACAGACCAAAACCCACAAGCGCACATACAACAAACACATGCACACAACGTATCAGACACAAGGCTAACTCAACATGACACACATTGCTCAAATTACACAGACCAGCCTACATCTCCCCAGTATGTAACACACAGAAGGCATATAGACAGCACTCACTGAACCCAGAACATCGTACATAACACAGCAGTCCAAAGAAAGACCAGACACATTTCACACTAAACAGTAGACTGGAAGCCACACACCAAACACACAACGTGCACAACCGCCAACACATAACTCATCAGAAAAGGCAAAATATCCAATGCACAAAGAACCACTCAACGCACACAGCGCAACTCACAAATACCAGCATCACGCATAACACACCACACGGTGAAAAATACACAGAACTGTGTACTCAACAAGCAGTACGGAACCTGTACTTCGCATATTACATGTAAAATACTCACAGCGTGGATAACACACAAGAACACACCGAAAAGAAGTAAGGCCCACAGACCATAGATAACCCAATGCAAAACACACAAGAACACAGCACACCCAGCGTACCACAACAGACAATACACACAGAATCACAAAAAGACACCACAAATCACTCACTAACATATACCAAAATCACATACAGCACACCACACGCACAACAAACACAGAAAACACAAGAGATGAATTGTTTAGCCTTCTACTGCAATGTTTAGTAAGTTTTCTATATCACATAGAAGCAAGTTGCATGCAAGGGGAAATCAGCACAGTATTCTCTCAGGGAAGGCCTCCTCAATGCACGGTGGATTGTTTCCCCAGAAAGTCTGGCATAAGGCTCTCCTGCAGGAGTTTCTGACACTTTACTACAAAGGCATCTTCAGGGCTTTGCTATTAAAGAGACGAGGCTACTCTTTGCGTCCTCTTTTGTCGCTCTCAGAAACAGGTACACCCACCGCCCACCCCTGGTGGTTTACGAACCTGCAGAAAAACCGACAAGTATGAGAGGCCATCTCCACTGTGCTTGAATGTGTAAGTCTCTCAACACACTTACAGCACAGTACATTAAACATCAAACCCCACACACACTGAGAACATTATCTGCACACAATACACTAGAAGCATGGTTCTCAGAGTAAACACAACACACACAGTGAGGCTCACTGACCAAGCATAACCACATACCATACGCACATCAAAAACTACCATCATTACTCAAACAGCCGACCACGCACAACCTGTCAAACACAACCACACACAAATCACAACCACACATGCCAAACGCACACCACACATACAACACATACAAAGCCACATGCAGAACACACACAAACCACAACAAAAAGAACACCGAATCGATGTGACACATATTTCACACACTACACGCATCACTCCAAACTCACATGAAACACACAGCCCACAGAGCCTCACAGAATGCGCAATGCGAAACACACAACATATGCACAAAGCATCTCAGTCATAACTCACAATTAATATGTCATGCAACTTGAAAGAGACCACACAACACACTCACAGTTGTGCAACAGACCACGCAACACACACACAATATGCAGCACAAAGAGAATACACTCAATACAAACACAAATCACAGAAAATCACATCGCACAATATGCACAAGCATCACACACAGAAGTTAACAATCCAACTCAGAACACACAAAACATCCTTCATTAAACAATGCAACACACACAGAACAATGCAAACACTATATGTCACACATATAGCCACCCACAATGCACACTCAAGGCACGAGCGCAACACACACAGCAAAACACCCACAAATGCATACATAGAGAATACACAGAACCTCTCCACAAGCACACAGCACAACATAGAAAACAGCACACACCACAAACATCACAAGATATCCAAGCACACAGTTCACACAAACCACAGTTCAATGAGGCACACTACACAAGCAAAACCACATACAGATAACACAGCTCACCTCACACACATAACAACCAATTATACACACAACCTCTCAAACACAGCCAAACACGTATCACAATCACACACGCAATACACACACAACACATACAAAACCATACGTAAAACAACCAACAATAAACACACATAGCACACATTTCACACCCTATGGATCCCACAAACCAATGCACACAGACACCCCCGCCCACATATATACACACGGGATCCACTACGCAAATGCACACACACACACAGAACTCAAGAAGTGACAACACAACAGTCACAGGGCACACACTAGACACAACAGAGCACATTTCTCATAAAACACACAAATCACATTTACGAGAGTACATGCAGCACACACAAATGAGGCACACTAAAAAAGCACAATCACCCACGGACAGCATATCTCACATCACCAACATAACAACCACACACACTCAACCATTCAAACACAACCACGCACAAATGACAATCACACACGCGAAACAGACACAATACTCACAAATCCAAAGGCAAAACACACATAACCGACAAAGAAGACAAACAGCACACATTTCACACACAACACGCTACACACACAACCATGCATTAGACAACACTACACATACAACCTCACACAGGAGCACAATGCAGAACACACACACAACACAGAAACATGCAACACAACAGTCACAATACACGCAACACACCCTTCAAAGCACATAACTGCCCACAATACACACGAAAAAACATTGCACACTCTACATACTACACACACCAAGAGACATACTAAACAAGCACAACACACACAGTCAACACATCTCACATCATGTGCACAACCAGACACACACACAACCTCTCTAACACAACACACAAGTTACAATCACACACACAAAACTGACACAATACAAACAAGTCCACACACAACTGATGAAAACCATGCAACACACATATAACGCGCTACACATAACACACACAACCACAAGCATACAACATAGAGCACACAAAGAGAGCACGAACCAAACCCATAAGCACACACACAACAAACACATGCACACAGCATGTCTGACACAAGGCTAAATCAACATCACACACAACGCTCAAATTACACAGACCAGCCTACATCTACCCAGTATGTAACACACAGAAGGCATATAGACAGCACTCACACAACCCAGAACACCGTACGTAACACAGCAGACCAAAGAAAGACCAGACACATTTCACACTAAACAGTAGTCTGGAAGCCACACACCAAACACATAACGTGTACAACTGCCAACAGATAACTCATCAGAAAAGGCAAAATATCCAATGCACAAAGAACCGCTCAACACACACAACAAAACTAACAAATACCAGCATCACGCATAACACACCACACGGTGAAAAATACACAGAACAGTGTACTCAACAAGCAGTAAGGAACCTATACCACACATATTACTTATAAAATACACACAGCCCAGACAACACATAACAACACACCGAAAAGAATCAAGGCCCACAGACTATAGATAACCCAATGCAAAACACACAAGAACACAGTACACACAGCATACACACAATTCTGTGTGTATACCAAAATCATATACAGCACACCACACGCACAACAAACCCAGAAAACACAAAAGAGATCAAGTGTTTATCCTTCTACTGCAATGTTTACTAAGTTTTCCAGATCACATAGGAGCAAGTTGCATGCAAGGGGAAATCAGCACAGTATTCTCTCAGGGAAGGCCTCCTCAGTGCACCGTGGATTGTTTCCCCAGCAAAGTCTGGCATAAGGCTCTCCTGCAGGATTTCTGACACTTTACTACAAAGGCATCTTCAGGGCATTGCTATTAAAGGATCAAGGCGGCTCTTTGCATCTTCTTTTATCGCTCTCGGGAAACAGGTCCCCCCAACGCCCACCCCCGGAGGTTTACGAACCTGAGGAAAAACCAACAAGCATGAGAGGCTGCCTCCAGTGTGCTTGAATGCGTAAGTCTCTCAACACACGAACAGCACAGTACATTAAACATCAAACCCCTCACACACTGAGAACATTATCTGCACACAATACACTTGAAGCACGTTTCTCAGAGTAAACACAACACACACAGTGAGGCTCACTGACAAAGGATGACCACACATAGTATGCTCATCACAAACTACACACATTACTCAAACAGCCGACCACGCACAACCTGTCAAACACAACCACACACAAATCACAGCCACACATGCCGAATGCACACCACACATACAACACATACAAAGCCACATGCAGAACACACACAAACCACAACAAAAAGAACACCGAATTGATGCGACACACATTTCACACACTACACTCATCACTCCAAAGACACATGAAACACACAGCCCACAGAGCCTCACAGAATGTGCAATGCCAAACACACAGCATATGCACAAAGCATATCAGTCATAACTCACAATTAATATCTCATGTAACTTGAAAAACACAGACCACACAACACACACACAATATGCAGCACAAAGAGAAAAATACACTCAACGCAAACACAAATCACGGAGCAGCACATCGCACAATACACACAAGCATCACACACAGAAGTTAACAATCCAACTCAGAACGCACACAACACCCTGCATTAAACAATGCAACACACACAGAACAACGCAAACACTACATGCCACACATATAGCCACCCACAATGCACACTCAAGGAACGACCGGAACACACACAACAAAACACCCACAAATGCATACATAGAGAACACACAGAACCTCTCCACAAGCACACAGCACAACACAGAAAACAACACACACCGCAAATTGTTGGGTTTTTTTTATTATAAATAATGTTACTATGAATATTGGTCTACATATTTCCTAGAGTTTTTCTAAGAACTATATATGCTTTGCTAGTACTTTAATGCCAAATTCTTTAATAATATCCTTGTTCCAATTTATGCTTTTGCTAAAACACACATATGAGAATTCTTATTGCACCCTTATCAACATCTTGTATTCCCATATTGTTATTATTAATTGTTATTTTTATTACTATTATTTTGCAATATGGCAATTGTGCAGCGTTATTTCTTAGTGGCTTTGTTTTCCAGAGAGATTTTCATTTATTCAGCTTGGATTCACGTGGTGCTCTTGATTATGAGGCATCTGAGCCCCTTTGAGCAGCCAAGTGGGGACTCTCTAGCTTAGTTCTTCCACCTCGAGGGGCCTAAAACTAGATTTCTAACACCAAACTGATCTACCTTCTACAGTAACACTGGTTTTGTGTTTGCCTGCTGCTGATCCTTCTAAACTTTTATCTCACTCTTTCCAATAGATTGACCTTCCTTTCCTGTACCCAGGAAAGCATTACAGTATTTTATCTGGGATCTAGTTGTGCTGTTGTGGGAGAGATCTCAGAGAATGCAATCAACTACTTTTTCCAGATGCTTGAGTCATTGATGTCTTTTTTTAAACAATATGCATAAAGGTCATGAAACACTCCTTTACTTCCAGCATAAACTTTCATAATACAGTAATTTTACCCCCTTCCAACTCAGAGCTGCACCTCTCATCAAATGCTAGAAAAGTAGAGGAAACATTGTCAAGATAGAATAAATTTGCTTGTTATTTCACCCCTTGCTATTTTCTTAGAAGCTTCTGGCATCTTGTGGCCTTTGGCCTTCAAGATTGAAAGTTCTAGGTCAGTAGGAAATGCCCTGCATTGCATGGTTCCTACAGATGTAGGAGGCAGAGAAGACTGGTTGGGGGTTGTGAGTGGGCTCTGTTTACTGTGCAAGGAAACTCAGGCTGAGGAACTCCCTGGCGCCTAGCGGGGACTGTAGAATATTTTCCATTTCTGGTGAAGCCATCTCTACAAACAGACCCCTAACTGATTCTATTGGCTTCATGTCTCCCTGCCCATCCCCCTTGGCCCATGAACTCAGCACTTTGAACCAAACTGGACTCTTTCCTCTTCACCCAACACAGAGGACATTTTTCATTCTGTTTTGCTCCTGCTGGTCCTTTTGCTTGGACAGCTGTCTGCTCTTCTCTTCTTGAGAAATGCCAAAAGTTTATTCCTGATGTAACTTACAGTTCTTCTTGATCTTTTTCTTTCTTCCATGGCACTTTTAATATTTTGAGTTACCTCCACAGCTCGATATAGAAAGAAGCCTGGGAATGTTCCTTCCCAGTGCCTAATGTGATGCTGAATACAAAGTAAGTACTTCATTGATGTTAAATGAATGAGGGAAAAGCAAGCAAACAAATAAACAGCCAGGTTCTTGTATGTGTTGGGATGCTGAGGTCAGGCCAAAGCCCCTTAGAAGGAGCAGAAGAATGAGGATCATCCTCAAAACTGTGCTTAGCAGCCCCTTTCACCTGCTTCTGGTCATCTGAGGTCTTCACATGCAAATGTTCTTGTTTGAACAAGCTCTAATGAGGATTCCAAGGCAATATTTTAAAATATTCACTGGAGTGTTTTGCTACTTATTTTCCAGCAGCAGACCACTGAACATTTTGTGTCTGAGTTTCTAGGCAGCATGTTTTGGATATCAGAGTATTATCACCTTTCCATAAAAAGTCAGCAACTCAGAACCTCCAAGCCCCTGGAACGTGCTCACAGCAGAGCCTCTCCTTCCCCCCTCTCAGGGATGCCCTCTTTACCCTTTGTTCAGCTGTTTTTGTTTCAGGCCTTGGTCATTTATCTTTCAAAACAGAACTAAATCTTCCCCAATGTTCTGTAGGGTTCCCTGAGTGCAACGACTGTGGGCTGTAAGCCTCATCTTGGGCATCTAGACCTATGGTTCTCCTATGTACCGGAATCTTCTGGAAGGCCTGACAATACAGATTTCCAGGTGTCACCAACAGAATTTCTGAATTGGTAGCTATTAGGTTAGGTCCAAGAATTTTGACTTCTAACAAATTCCAAAGTAATGCTGATATTGCTGATCAGGGAACTCACTTTGAGAACCATTAGCTGACAACTTGAGAATCTATTTCATCCTATGTAGCTGATGACATCCTATTAGGACACAGGTCATGCTGCTACAACCAAGGGACCCCAGAGTCAGTTAACTCGATCAAGAGAGAAGTTTATTATTTTCTCACGTAAGGGTACAGTGGTGAGCAGTTTACTGTGAATAGGAAAGCTCTCACTTTTTCACCCTGTGACTTTCAATATTGTCCCAGTCATCTGCCTTTATTTAAGGTAATGAGACAGAGTAAAGGCAAAGTAAAGAGCACATAATGCTGACCCTCAGGAGATAACTGAATATTATATATATTATTTTTTCTCCCATTTAAGTCATTGCCAGTACTGTTTCTAGTCATGCCTCTCTTCGAGAGGGCTGAAAATGTAGTAGCACCTACCTGGGGGGCTCACATGCCAAGCAGAAATGCCATGGGATTTATTACTAAAAGGAAGGAAGTATACTGGTGGATAATTTCCCGTCACTTCAAATGAGGTATTGAAGGTAAACACCTAGCAGGAAATACTTAGAAGGAAAAATGGAAGGTATGAGATGATGGCCCGGGACCCATAAATCTTATGTGCAAGATAGAGTTGATTTTTCTGCTGAATTTGTAAGTTGATTCATGAATTCATTTGGTTTAGGATTTTGATGTGAATATTTGAAAACTTAGGTTCATTTATTGATCAGAGAGAAGTTATGCAGTAAGAGCTATTCTCTTGTTATTAAGCACATTGTGACACTTATGATTCTTTTTTCTTAATATGAGCCCTTGTCCAGTCATTATTTATTTTTGTTAACTTACATTTACATTAGTCTTTTCAATTAAGATCTGCACTGATGAAAGGACAAAAAATCTAGAAGGCAAGTGTGTTTTACTTTATTCAACCTGGGTAATATTTTCAAGCTCTGAAAAGGACTTTATTATGTATTTACAAAGGTCTTGAGTTTTCATATTTTGCCTTTCATCAAATAGAGAGGCAATGTATTTACTCCTGTTTGTGCAAATCTAAATGTTGCTGGTAATAACTCACAATAACTTGACAAGGATTTGAAATGAAAGCAATGTTAAAAATACAACATGCACTACAATAAAAAGTGCAATGGTGGTTTTGACATTACAATTTCTGGTTGATATTAGGACTGTTGCCAAGAAATGATGGTTTTTCTCATTTGAAATATTATAAAAATGATGCATAGCATCTACTTGACATTATCATTTCTGATGAAGCTTATATCTCTTAATTTTAATTCTGGGGGATAAGGTAAAAGATTAGTCTATTTTGGAAGATTAAAACATGTTTCTAATCTTATTTCTCCAGGCTAAGGAGAGCAAGGACTTGAGAAATTACATGGAAATGTCAGTAATAATTTTAGACTACCATGTACATAGTGCTGCCTTATTGTTGTTTCCATTTTGCACAGGAAATAAATGAGGTTCAAAGATATTAAGATCAGCAACTCATTCAAAAGCAAGTATTCACTTGGTAGAAAAATTAAGAATAAAGCAGCTTCTGTCTCCAAATTCTATATATTTTCTACTATACCACACTGACTCTTATTGTAATAGACAAATAATCATAATTCATATTTTAAAAGGTTACCTATTACCTGACAAATCACTCAACTTATCACTTTATTTTCTAGTGTAGATTTCCAAAAAAGAGAGCTTGAAATACTTAAGTCCTTAGATTTAGCTCCCTACAAGTGCTATTTAATGTGTTCATGTTCACTACCCTTGTTAAATGCTGTCTGTTGCATTTTCTGATTTGAGCTTTGGGAAAAGATTAATGCGCTCAAGATTGGCTAGTGCAGCTGAGGCAGCTTCTGGTGGGGTATTTCTCAAGTTGTAGCACCTGTGTAGATTTAGGAAGAATTCAACATGAGAAGGTAAGGTGCACCAATTTTGGCAAGTCAAAAACATTTTTAAAGGTAAAAAATTAAAAATTAGCTAAATTAAACATAAAATGTACAATTTCTAAAATTATAATTACTTAATCTTACTGAGATCATATTGCTTTAAGTTTCTGCTGAATAGCTATCTGGTTCCATCTGGTGATTGGTAGTTTTAACCAGTGGTTGGCTTCTATGTTCTTTTCTTCTTCTTTATTTTCCTAGAAAACCCCAACTTGCAGGGGTTTGGTGAGTCAGCCAATAGTTCTGGATATTCAGACCAAATATACATCTAGCGATTTTACAGGTTTTTTTCATGCTGAAAACAACGTTTTGCACTCCAGCAGGTATAAAGTTATGTGCAGATCAAACACAGGATCTGGAAGACCTAGTGAATGTTTCATATTGAGAAGTAGAGGCAGTGTACCTCTAAATTCATTCTGGAGTCTCATTAACTATTTTGTTTCAGAATTTATACATGGTAATAAAATATACTTTATATCATATAAAATATGTCATCAGTTTCTGTCTATAGGTGTGAATAAATCCTGTTATAAAGTTAAACTTTTGGAGATAAGCATTTGTAACATGGTTTGGTTTCCTTAAGAAACCCTTTTAATAATAGCAACATTTTGGGCCTGATGTAAGAAGTTCAATTATTTCAAAATACTGAATATATCCCTAAAATATGTCAATTGTGGAAACAGAAACAGTTGGCAATCATAGAAATGGTCTCTTTTACATAACTCTTTTATGTAAAACATAAACATAAACATGATTTAAAATGTAACATCCCCCTTCTTATAGAGCACATTCTATATGGAGAAGAAGGAATTATATTAATTAATACAGCTTGCTGAAAATAAAAGTCCTCAGAGTCTCTGGGTATTTGATGTTGGTTATAATTTGTCTATGATTATAATCTGTTGAAACACATATCAGGGGCCTTTTCCTCTACTGTTCAACATGGTGTATTTGAATCCTGTGCAAAGGAAAAAGAGTTAAATAGTTGGCCCTCTGTGTCATACCAGTGTCAGGCTTCCACAACCTGGCCCTGATAATACCACAATTGCTGAGCTTCCCGATCTTAGCCTTTGGGACTAATTTCATTTCTGCTTATTTCTAAGTCTGTTTCTCTGCACTGTCATTAACACTGTGAACTCTTGTTACTCCAATAAATTTATTTAAGCCAGCCAGGAATAGGTGTGGTTGTTTGTAACTAAAGAACTTGACCTGATTGTATTCAAAATTATTGCCATTTCCTGCAATACTGAATCAACCACTAATTATTTATTTTTGTATTAATAAAGCAAGGTGTTTGATATTTGGATACAAAAACTTGGTAAAATCCTTTCTTGCTGCACAGCTCGTGAATACTACTTAAATTCTTATCTCAATACCACCACTTCTAGACTATATAATGCCTCAAAAAAATTGCAGCTGAAACTTTTAAATGTGCCTTTTCTCCTGTAGTACGAAATTTCAGTGCTAAATGCTACAGGCAATCATTGCTTTCCTTCATATATTTAATGTTCATATTACAGGAACTGATTCACACTGAAAATCAATGTTTTCATCCAAATACAAGGTGAAATATCTAGTGGGATATATATATTTGTAATTCTACATTTTGTACCATTGATATTAGGGGCCATAAAGACAAGTTCATTTGATAAAATGAGTTTTGTCAATGATATTGTTAGGGGTTGCATGTCTGTGTTCTCCCAAGCTCATGTGTTGAAATCTTAACTTTGCACTGTGATGGCACTTGGTGCAGAGCCTTTGTGAGGAGTTGTGTAGATTTAGATGAGTTCCTCAGGGTGGAGTCCCCATGATGGGATGTGTCTTTCTAAGATACCAGGGCTTGCTTGCTTGCTCACTCGCTTGCTCTCTGCCATACGAAGATACAGTGAGAAGACAGACACCATCTATAAAGCAGGAAGATAGCCTTCACAAAGCAGCAGACCAGAATGGCACCCTGGTCTTGGACTTGTAGCCTCCAGATCCGTGAGAAGTAAATATTTGTTGTGTTAAGTAGCCCAAACTAAGACAGATGCGTTGTTTTCTTTTTAGCACAATATTTTTCGTTAACATTAAGGACTTCTTGTCAACAACACAATTTCTATATTTTGCTGGAAGGTGTGCAATAATGAACAGTGCTTCTGTACGTTAGTCTCTCCCCCTTATTAGTAATAAATAATCACCAAAGGTCTTCCTCAGAAATGTTATTTTGTGATTGTTCTGGAAAAAACAATTGTGGATTTGTTTGGAAATGAAGCAGAAGCCTTGACAATATTTAATAATTCAAACTTCCATGAGGACCAGAAGGAAATGAATCACAGGTCCAATAAAATTCAATATTAGGGCTTATGCAAAATAACCATGAAGATGCAGTCATCCCAGTCTATTTTGTATTTTCTCTAGAGTCATATTCATTATATATGTTTATGACATTATTCTAAGATACAATGTTTAGATTAATATTTTCTTTAGTACTATTATGCTCCAATAAACCAAGTCTAAACCAAATTCTCTGCTCTTGGGGTTTGGCAATTTGACATTAGACAATAGTAATGGCAAAATGCAATAGAAACAATAAAAACCCAATGATAACAAATGTAGGCAATAGCACACAAATGATGTAAAAACATGTTATTTGAGATGAATTGCCACCTGTTAACTGGATGTTAGCTATGGTGACTAATCAGCATAATCTTTATAGTGTGTGTGTGCACACTTGATGTTGTAGTGATTGTAAGAACTTAAAATAATTCTCTTGGAATTCACAGGGACTCGTACCTAGTCTGTGAAATTTATACAAATGAAAGTGATTTTTCCTCTTAAGTCACTAAATTACTTGTAGATCACTTGGTAAACCATGACACATTTTGAAGACCACACACTGAGAAACTTTGGATTAGAACAGTAGTTTCCATACTCTTTTAACCATATACCTTTTTCTTTAAAATCTTGACTATAAATGTTATTAATGATTACTTATATATATCCATTTCTCTTCCAAAATTTTATGTACATTTACAGCCTACACCAAAGGTACAAAAAGAAAGATTAAATACAAAATAAATTATGTTTTAAAAATAACTTTAATGGCACAAAAATATTTTAATATTTATAATTAGGTATACTATTTTAGTTCTGTGTTATTAAATATACTTCATTACTTTTGAAAACATGGTCAACACCTTGTGATACGATGATTAAAAGGATTAGTTCCAATTTCAGTTTATTTTGATATTTGGTTTAATGGATTATTCTAATTTTATGCAAATGATTCCTCACAAAAACATATGGATCCAAAAGAAGGAAGTATATCTTTGGCCATATTTAAAACTTTTGATAAACACTTTTCAGGTCTATTGGCCAATTATACAAATGTATTTTTTAAAAAAGTCTTTTGTTATTATGCTTTCTATATGACTATTACCTAAATCTATGGTTTCTGCAGAATCTTTTCTGGATGCTTATTTTGTGGATGTAAGCTTCATTAGAATTATGTAAGCCGTAAATTCTCTTAACTACTCACATGTGAATTGCAGTGCATAGTGATATGTCTGAATTTGCTAGGAGTATGAGGGAAAGCACCACAGGCATTCTCTCTGCTCTCATCTCAGTAGGTCACATGATTCAGAAACAGTGTCCAGCCACATGTTTACTATTGATAAAGCCTAGTGTTTTTTCTTTTTAAATTAAATAAATAAAAGGATGTTTCTAACATTTTCTTCCCATGCTCTTATGTGTAGTTTTGCATACCTCCTGGAATGTCTTTGTGCTCACCTTGCAGACTACTTCCTTTATGTCTCCTGCTGCACCCTGGGAGCCATTTAGGTCTGGGAAGTAGTTGTGCTTAGTAGCCAGTGCGTGAGCACACTGTAGGAGAGAAAGGTTGTTATCAATTGCCTATCTTCTCTTACTTTTATTAATAGAAACCTAGCATGACTTTCAGCTGGGTATGGGGTCACCCAGCTAGAAAATGCATTTTCCACCTCTTTTACAAGAAGGGCCCTAGGTGTATGGTTTGGTCAGTGGGGTGTGAATAGAATTGTTGCATGCAACAGCCATGACATGGACTTTGAAAGGAGGCCTCTTTGCCCTCCACTTTTTCTTTCCCCTTCCTGCTGAATTACAAATGGTAATACCAGAGCATCCAGCTTAGAGACAGTGATGGAAATTACTTGTTGAAGAGCCATCCTGTTATGGACTGTTATGTAAAAAAGAAATAGACTTCTGTTTTATTTGAGCCATTATATTTTGTGTTTTCTTGTGACAGTGGTCTGGCATGTTTATCCTAATATAGCTCCACATTTGTTTGGATGGAAGAAGCATTCCCAAGGGGCATTTGCTGTTAGCTTTCTCACCAGCATCTAGAACCAAATGCAAGTGAATTTTGACTCACCAGTTCTCTCTTGACCATAGATGATAGAAGCACAACCAAACAGCAGAATATGTTTAGAAGATTCAAAGCAAGATAGTAATAGCTACTACCATTTAGCTAGCACTTAACTAATGATAGGAACTTTCCATATCCTTTTATTTTTAATCCTCAAACAACTCTATGAACTTGGAAATGTTATCCTTATTTTATTGATAAAATATGTTTGTCCGGAAGGTTTGAAGGCTCACAGTTACTAAGAGACAAAATTTAAGAATACAAAGTCTTTTTCCATCTGACTATGCCTATCTATATCTGTTTTAAAAAGAAGCAAAGCTATTTCCTTTAAGAATGGGAACAAGACAAGGATGCCCACTCTCTCCACTTTATTCAACACAGTTCTGGAGGTCCTCGCCATGGCAGTCAGACAACATAAAGAAGTAAAAGGCATCCAGATTGGTAAGGAAGAAGTTAAAAACTGTCACTATTTGCAGATGACATAATATTGTACATAGAAAACCCTAAAGAATCCACCCCAAAACTACTAGAACTACTAACTGAATTCAGTAAAGTTGCAGGATACAAAATTAATACATAGAAATCTTTTGCATTCCTATATACTAACAATGAACTAGCAGAAAGAGAAATCAGGAAAACAATTCCATTCACAATTGCATCAAAAAGAATAAAATACCTAGGAATTAACCTAACCAAGGAAGTGAAAGATGTATACCCTAAACACTACAAGACACTTGAGAGAAATTAAAGAAGACACCAATAAATGGAAACACATCCCATGCTCTTGGCTAAGAAGAGTTAATATTGTCAAAACAGTCATCCTGTTTGACAAAGCAATCTACAGATTCAATTCAATCCTTATCAAAATACTGACAGCATTCTTCAACAAACTGGAACAAATAGTTTTAAAATTCATATGGAACCACAAAAGACTCTGAATAGCCAAAGCAATCCTGAGAAGGAAGAATAAAGCCAAGGGGATTATGCTCCCAAACTTCAAGCTCTACTACAAAGCTACAGTAATCAAGGCAATTTGGTACTGGCACAAGAACAGACCCATAGACCAATGGAACAGTCTTGAGAGCCCAGATATAAACCCATGCATAGATGGTTAATTAATATATGATAAAGGAACCATGGAAAAACAATGGGAAAAGACAGCCTCTTCAACAACTGGTGTTGCCAAAACTGGACAGCTACATGTAAGAGAATAAAACTGGATTATTGTCTAACTCCATACACAAAAATAAACTCAAATTGAATCAAAGACCTGAATGTAAGTCATGAAACCATAAAACTCATAGAAGAAAACATAGGCAAAACTATCTTGAATATAAACATGTGCAACTTTTTTCCTGAGTGCATCTCCTCGGACAAGGGGAAAAAAAGCAAAAATGAACAAATGGGACTACATCAAATTAAAAAGCTTCTGTACAGCTACCATCAGTAGAACAAAAAGTCATCCTACAGTGTGGGAGAATATATTTGTTAACAACATATCTGACAAGGGGTTAACATCCAAAATGTATAAAGTCCTCACATGTCTCAAAACCCAAAAAGCAAATAACATGATTAAAAAATGGGTGGAGGATATGAACAATTTTCCAAAGAAGAAATTCAGGTGGCCAACAGACACATGAAAAGATGTTTCACATTACTAACTATCAGAGAAATGCAAATAAAAGCCACAATGAGATATCACCTCACACCAGTTAAGATGGCCAACATCCTAAAAGACTAGGAACAACAAATGCTGGCGAGGATGCTGAGAAAGGGAACCCTCCTACACTGTTGGTGGGAGTGTAAGTTAGTTCAACCATTGTGGAAAGCAATATGGAAGTTCCTCAAAAAACTGAAAATATAAAGACCATTTGACCCAGGAATTCCACTCCTAGGAATTTACCCAAAGAAAACAAGTTCTCAGATTCAAAAAGATATATTCACTCTTATGTTTATTGTAGCACTGTTTACAATAGCCAAGATATGGAAGCAACCTAAGTGTCCATTAGTAGATGAATGGATAAAGAAGAGGTGGTACATATACACAATGGAATATTATTAAGCCATAAGACGAAAACAAATCCTACCATTTGCAACAACATGGATGGAGCTAGAGGGTATTATGCTCAGTGAGATAAGCCAGGCAGAGAAAAACAAGTGCTAAATGATTTCACTCATTTGTGAAGTGTAACAATGAAGCAAAACTGAAGGAACAAAACAGCAGCAGACTCAGAGACTCCAAGAAGGGACTAGCGGTTACTAAATGGGAGGTGTGTGGGAGGGTGGGTTGGGAGGAAGGGAGAGGGGGTTTGAGGGGTGTTATGATTTGTACACATGGTGTGGGGTGGGTCATGGGGGAGACAGTGTAGTACAGAGAAGACAAATATGAACTCTGTGGTATCTAACTGCACTGATGGACAGTGACTTCAGTGGAGTATGGGGGGGACTCAATAATATGAGTGAATGTAGTAACAACAATGTTTTTCATGTGAAACCATCATAAGAGTGTACATCAATGATACCTGAATAAAAACAAACAAACAAACAAACAAACAAACAAATAAATAAATAAATAAAACAAGCAAGGCTATATCTTGATATGGAGGAACATTAAAGTTTTGCCAAATTTTTCAACTTTTTATTTTTAGATACTGAAGCTATAGTTGTGAATTATCCCATAAACAGACAGAAAGAATGGTTTGTTACATAGAAGTCATTTTTTTCCATCAAGATATATCACGTTTGACTTGTAAACTTGGTCAGCATGATCTTCTACTGAAATCATCATCACAAATAAATATGTTGGGACAAATGACACAAAAGGAAAATTTGATTTATGTTATCTGCACCAATTTTCCCTGGGTTGGATAATTAAAAGGACCCATGAGATTCTCCACAGTATATTCACTTAAACTTAAATAAAGGTAAATGATACAGTACAGCAGAAGAAAAAAAAGTACAAATATCTGAGATGTACTGGAATTTTTGTCAGAGCTCCTGGATTCCTTTCTCAGCCACACAGGAAGGGCTTTGTCTTTGGATTATGAACAACCAATATATGTGTAAGTTGCCTTGATTCCTCATTCAGGGAATTCAGAGTCCTGTCTGAGGAAGTATCTTTTTATAGACAGCCCTCTGGCCATGCAGCTCACACCAGGTTTTATGATGAGGCTCAGTAACAGAATCCAAGAAAACATGCATAAACCAGATGCATCCATCAATCTCCACACTTTTTGTAAACAGTGCTGATGAGCTTGACAGGGCTTGCCCCTGGTCTGTCTTGAACCTTAGCTCAGGACCATATTCATCTCTAGTTAGTATATATCCTTCAGGTTTGGCCAAGGGTTGCCATTTTGGTTCCTAGCATTTATAAGAGAGAAACATAGGATTGCAAGAGATCAGCTGAGTGACCTTGTTCTTACACTACTTGCCTCTGACCCTTGGCCAAGTTTCCTTAACTACAAATTGTCAGCATCATGCTCCTTCCTGCATTTAATTATGACAGAACAAAAAAAGTAGAAAGATGAACACCAAACTACTAATCATTTGTAGCTTTCAATGAGATGTAGGTATTACTGAAAGGGCAAGCTCCCAGATTCCATTTTAGCCATTTGGGACCTGGATCCTACCTCAGCCAATTGGGACCTGGATCCTATTTCAGCCAATCAGAGCTTGGTTTCTCTCCTCTCCAGTCAGCAAGGAGCTCACCCACCACCCTTAGACCCTACCAATTGACCAGAGCCACGACCTATTGCCCCACCAACTACTCCTAGATCCAGCCAATCAGCCAGAGCCATGACCATCACCCCACCAACTGCCCTAGAACCCCATAAAACCTTTGTGGTATTGAAACTTGCTCTTTTTCTCTGGCATCTTGCCACTGCGTTGGTGTAGATGAGAGATTGAGCTCAAGCTAGCTCGAATAAAGGCTCTTTGCTTTTGCATTGGTGTTGGCTCCTTGGTGGTCTTCTGGGATTCGTGACTTTGGGTACAACATTTGGGGGCTCATCCAGGATCCCAGAGACCCCCAAGACTCCAGACCTGGAGGGCCCTGTGCCGGTTTTGTGAGTGCACTCAGTTATCTGTCTTTCCTTGTCTCCTGTGTCTCACTCTGTCTTTATCTGTGTCTCACTGTTTTTGTTCATGAACAAGCCTGTATAAGCCTGTAGGAGCTCTAATCTGTATCTGTGTTGGCATTGACTTAGGCGGATGCGCTGGTGGGTCACCGACCAGGGGTCTTGGGATTCCCTTGCCCCCATCTGGAGGATGAGGTCCTCATCTGTGAGGAAAGTTGGCTGCTGCTGCAGTCCAACAGGCCCTCAACTTACTTTCAGTTTTGCCTCCATGGTGGTGGCAGATTCTTCTCTGTAGGCGCCTGTTTGTTGTGTTTGTCTTAGTCTTGTTGTTGACAGAAGAAATGGGACAGATGCAGACGACCCCCTTGTCTCTCATGACAGACCATTTTTCTCAGACGTTAGGGAGAGAGCTCACAATTTGAGCACGGACGTCGAGAAGGGAAAATTTCATGTTTTCCGCACCTCTGAGTGGCTGTCCTTTAACCTTGGCTGGCTGCCAGAGGGAACATTTAATCCAACCACTCTTTTACAGGTTAAAGATATCAGGGAAAGAGCTAACAACCTCAGTGTGGAAGTCCAGAAGGGTCGGTGGCAGACTTTTTGTTCTAGCGAGTAGCCAGTTTTCAATGTCGGATGGCTGCCAGAGGGAGGGAACCTTATCATTATGTCTCAGTCTGTATGTTTGTGTGTCTAAGTGTGTAAATGAAAATATCTTTCTACCTCCGGATGGTATTAATGAAATTGATTTAAAGACAAGTCTTGTGAAAATTGGGCATTCTAAAACTTCCAGAAAATCTGATAAAAGTGTTAAGCATTAATGCTAATTTGGGTTTGGCTGAGGTGCCCATGTCCTTGTAGTTATCAGCTGCCTAAGTTTACCTAAGGTCATTTAAGTCAATGTTATCTGCTAAATCTTTTAAGAATAAAATGCTTAAAGGCTTGGCTTTGTCTAATATTCAGTAAAGGTCTTTTAAGTAATCTAGCATAGTTGTTATGAATGAGTGAACTAAATGAGTGTGGCAAGTGAACACCTTTTTAATTGTGTATTACAGTGTGTATACCTACCTGCAGCCTGAGAATCTTTGTAGTAACCTAAAATCTTAAAGTTTTGCTAAGTTGATATACTTTATGTTTAGTGAGAGATTGTGCTATAAAGCTCATAGTTACAGAAATTATAAAATATTCATAAATTTGTCAATCTAAAGAATGCTAGTGTAACAGTTTACAATAGCCTGCCTCTCAGGGTTCACTAGATATTAAGGTACCTAATGGTTTTAAGTTCTAAGTAAAACTACTT
Source organism: Manis javanica (assembly GCF_040802235.1). Classification (NCBI taxonomy): domain Eukaryota; kingdom Metazoa; phylum Chordata; class Mammalia; order Pholidota; family Manidae; genus Manis; species Manis javanica. Next base: position 49,401,700 of record NC_133160.1, read on the forward strand.
AAAATAATAAGGAAACATTTCTGCATGCTAAAGAATGTGTCTTTTGATAATAGAAAGTAACTTTGTTTTAAAGTACAGCTGTTATTTAGAGGGAGAACTCTAAATATAAGAAGAAGATTGTAGAAAGTTTTGGAAGAATTTAATATGGTCATGCTATATAAAATTAAAGCAAATGAGTTTCGGTATCAAGTACACAGCAAAATTAGAATTTTGTTTTCAGTTAAAAAGACAAAGTTTTCATAAACTGTTAGTCTGCTCTTAATGTTGAAAGATTGCAAAAGGTTTTCTAATTGTTTTATCAAAGAAGTTTCTCATGCTTAAAGTCTCAATGAGTTGTCTGAGTACTTGAGAAAATGACATCTTAATATTAAAAAGACTAAAAGCTAAAGTTTGCTAACAACTGTTTAAACCTTTATTTGCCTTTGAGGTATTTTGTCATTCTGGTTAAATGGATAAGTATTGCTTCATAGCAACCTATAATACCATTTAAGCAAGTGCCAAATAAACTTTCTTCTGACAACTTCCCAAAATCAAATTCAAAAAGGTACTTTTACCTCTAGTTAATTCTGATATTTTCCAGAGGGCCCCTGGAACATGTCAGAGGAATTTTTTTCTCATTGGAGAAAGTATTTGACTAATTTGGCTTATTTATCTGATGTATACTTACCTGCTTAATTACCTGGAAAGCACTGTCAAAGGGAATGATGCTAAACTTTGTTACTGAATGTTTTTTTTTGTTACAGAAATATCTGAATTTTCTTATGTCAACTGTCTTGCAGTAAGCTCTCATCAGATCTTTAACCATTGTCATTTGTAAGTCTTTTGCCATTTATAGTCACTGTTTTATTACTCCTACACTAGTAAAGAACTAGATTTTAGCAGAACAGGTATTGGTTACATAGGATTAAGTGAACTAAGGAAGATGGTTTTGTGACTTTTTGTTTCAGCTGTTGCTGATAAAGTGTTTTAAGCTTTTTCTCTTAAGCTGAAAACAGTTTCATGAATGACAATACCTTTGTAAGCAGAATTGAAACATTTATCTTTCTTTCTACCTGACCCCTCAAGAATTTAAAAGCTTTCAGTATTTTTATGTTTCATGGCAGTATGTTTATTTGCATAAGTTTAATAAGAACCTGCATTCCTTGTAAGAGGACCAATTAAAAACACAGGTTATACTACCAGGGCTTTGACTGGAATGTCATACCTGAGAGACATGTGCATAAACTCAGATATGGACAGCTTTAAGGAACTAAGGTTGACTTTATAAAGCCAACAAAGCCCCTTGGAAGAACTGGCCTGGTACCTTGCTTACAGCATTCCCAGCAGCCTTACCAGGTGAGTAAGGAAGGTCACTTCCTGGCATGTTCAGGAACCTCAAGATGCCTCGGGGACCTGGAGAAGAGGGGAATTCACCCAAATTTACAGGTACTGCAGGCAAAACCTGATGGGAAGTCTGGCTTGGATGTCTGGCCTCAAGAGGCCTTTAAAAGTTCAACCTGAAATTCCTTACAAAAAGTTCCAGCAAGGCACGTTTAAAAGAGCCTATGTAATCAATTGCTCTTCTTGCTGCACTTATGCAAATAATCAAGCCAACTGTTAATTGTTTTCTTAATCTGGCTAATTCTAATAAAAATAAGGGTGATTTTAGAGAAAAGTGTTGTTGTTCAATAATGCTGTCTTATCTATACTAAATCCTAATATCCAGAATTCTAGTTTCCCCATAATACCTGACTATGATTCTCAATTAGTCTTCATATTTCTAGTTCTCATATTCAGCCATGCATTCTTAATCTTGTCAAGTTTGTCCTTCCAGAATAGAAAATCTAACTCCAGATGTTGCTACTTAACCTAATAACACAATTTGTTTTATCTTGCCTAGAAGCCACAAAACTGCAAATAGTAATAGAAATGAAACCCAGAATAGAAGCGCCAACCTTCTGAGGCCCTCTCAACTGACCAGTGATGGAGACCTAGCTGCACCCTTTACTGCACCCCCTTCTCAGCAGGAAGCAGCCAGAGCGGCCATCGCCCCTTTTCCCTAGAAGTACCTAGGGTCTCTATCTGTAGAGGGGAGAATGAGACAGGGACCATAGGCTTAGACAGAATAAGGTGAGAGCCTCTGGAGAAAGCAAGGCAGGATATTTGCAATCAGAGCAATGTAACTACATGCTGGAAACCCCCCTCCTACTAAAACTATGTTGAACATTAAGCTCCAGAATAATTCTTCAGTGAGATCAGTTAATGTTTCCCAGATAAAGAAGAGTAGCACATATTTTATTATGCTAATCGTTTGTAATCCTGTATAAGCTTCACTTTAGCATACTAAAAGGCCCAGGCCTATGTGCTTTCCGCCTTCAGATCTGACTAGGTAGTTTTGCAAGCTGAGCAACTGACTTAGCATGCGGACCCAGCTGTAGTAAAAGCAGGATTCTTTAGCAAATAGACAATATCTCAGCCCATCTTAGAGCCTGGGCACACAGTCTTTTGATGTGCGCCCAAACCAAGGCACCAGTGTCCCAGAGAGAAATCAAGGCAGGAAATTATCTTTAATATTCAAGGACCCCTTGCTATCCTACTCTTTTTACTAACCCTTGGGCCCTGTATCATCAACAGGCTGGTCCAGATTGTCAGAGACCACATGGAGGCTGTCCAACTGATAGTCCTCCATGCTCAATACAAGCCCCTAGTAATCTTGTTACTCCTGCTTACCTTTAGACCATGTATCCTCAATAAACTGATAACTTTTATTAAAGATAGAATTAATACAGTCCAGCTAATGGTACTAAGACAACAGTATCAGCCTTTATCTCCTTACAACTGTAAAACCTTATTAGACCCATAATTGGGTCCCTTCTTAGGATCCAGAGAAAGGGGGGAATGAAAGGGCAAGCTCCCAGATTCTATTTCAGCCAATTGGGACTTGGATCCTATTTCACCCAATTGGAGCTTGGTCTCTCTCCTCTCTAGTCAGCAAGGAGCTCACTCACCACCCTTAGACCCTGCCAATTGACCAGAGCCACGACCTATCACCCCACCAACTACCCCTAGATCCAGCCAATCAGCTATAGCCACGACCATCACCCCACCAACTGCTCTAGAACCCCATAAAACCTTTGTGGTATTGAAACTCGCTTTCTTTCTCTGGCATCTTGCCACTGCGTTGGTGTAGATGAGAGATTGAGCTCGAGCTAGCTCAAATAAAGGCTCTTTGCTTTAGCATCGGTGTTGGCTCCTTGGTGGTCTTCTGGATTCGTGACTTTGGGCACAACAATTACATTTACTCATTTGCCCATTTTCATTTTTCCCATTTACCCTTTTTCACTCTTGTGTGACAAAAATTAGGTGCCAAATACACAAGGTTGAACATGACAAAAAACGCTGTTCTCAAAATTTATATTCTGATGAGCTACTAAGGAAAGGTTACCTTGATTTTAGCTGGTGATCTAATGTTGAGATGCTTTAATTCTTCTCAAAAAGGCTTGACACTGATTCCAGAGTCGAGATGCTGAAGGAGGGGTCTTAGCATCCTTCAATTTGGGCTTTGGAGAGGTATGCCAACAGAAAGTTAAGCAGGTTATTGCACTGCCTACATCCAGAATGGAGGGCTAAGAAATTATACGATTTTTGTTAAAATCTAAATTCATGTAGAAAATTCAGTCTCCCAAGTTTTTATTGCCATGATAGTAATGTCTTGATGTAACTAGTGATTTCAACATCCCTCTTGACTATTGTTACAGATTAGAATAAAAAGAAGCACAGAGGAAATGTGTAAGATTTTGCTGCATTGATAGCTGTTTTTAAAAGCAGATTTTTCATAAAGGCTTTGCTCAAGCATGGTAGATCTAAAGTGAAACAATATCAACCTTCTGCCTCATCATTCAATATAAGTACTTACTATATTAGAGCTCTATGAGTTAAAAGATTCAAACTTAAAGATAAATAGCTTCTACAACTATAGAAATATAGCTTCCATGTTATCTTGCTTCTTCGAATTTTTATAAACAGATTTATTTTACTTTACCTTATTTTTAATACTGAAATAGTGAGCACCAATTGATGCAGTTACACTTGATAACAGTAAAAATCAGAAACTTCATCAGCCAATCAAACTTCTTGTTACTTAATGGTGAGGGAGAAAGCCTTTATTTCTATTTCATTTAAACATTGACTGCTACTTTACTCTCTTAAAAAAATAAAATAAATTCTCATGGAATTAGCTGGCAGTTTTTAAGACTCTTATGCAAATTGGTAGTAGAGCTTAAGCAGTTATAAAAGAAGCTGATAACTATGGAAAATATGAAAAACTGGAGTGTTTTACTTATATACATATATGTGGCTGCATTTAAAGGTTGAACATGAAGCAATAGCTTTGTTAGTGAAAAAGATGATGTTTCTGAATTATGTGTAGTGAGCAGAATGAAACGATCTTTGAGAAGAAAATTTAATTGAAAGGCAAAAGAAATGTAATGGGGTATTAGAAAAATACTGGAATAAAAATAGAGTAACAGTCATATGATAATGAGAATATGAAAGGTAACAAATGAAGGCACCATGAGAAACTACCCATGACAACTTGGGTAGTTCTTATTTTCCTTTGTTGGAGACAATGGATCTCACCACATACTCAAATCTATACTAATAGCTCCTTGTCACAAGGAAGTCACCCTGGCTTTGCATTTTGTTTTATGCATTTATGTGCCATTTGTTTGTCTTTGATCTATCCATATTTCAGAAATGTAGGTCTTATTTTCAAACACTATTTTTAAACAAGATTTTGAAAAACAATGATATATTTTGAGGGAAAAAGCACAAACAAATCACAGCTTTTGCTAGCTCTTGAATTCTAGGCACATTTTTCATTTTTTAAATTATAAAATAAAATTAAACAGTAATCCCTGCACATTTCATTGCAAGAAAGATTATATATCAGATGCCAAGATACGTTAGTTGTGTATCCTTAGATATGCTGTGCAAATTATTGGACAATTGAGTCTACCAATGAATGGGGAATGTAATAATTAGATTGCATAAGGAAAATGTGAATTTACTTTTTGGATGTGTAAAGATATCAGAAGTACATATGGTTACAAATGAACAATGAGGGATGAAGAGTTCTGCTTCCAATATCCTTAGCTGGGCTTGGCATGCAACAGTTGGTTCCTAGAGATAAAGATTAATTAGCATGTCTCAATCCTGGATTAAGGTCTACTTTTAGATGGACTCTCATTCCTAGGACACTAGTATCCAGACAGTGAACAAGAGTCTGAAATATAAAGCATAACTTTAATATAGAGAATAGAAGAAGTCTGAATTTGGAATCAGATGAAACTGGCTTAGTTGTGTATCCTTAGATATACTGTGCAAATTTTTTGGACTTTGGTTTCTAGAACGTGGAAAAATTGGATTCAATGATCTTCAAATTTTTTGTGAACTCTAAATTCTGCAACTTGTTTTTAAATTCTACATTTGACCGCCTTTCTGGTCAACTCTTTTTTATTATTTAAGCAAAGTCAGGTTTAAATGTTGGCTACTGCAATTACAGAACTATGAGTTAGATGGATTTTGGAAAGAGATACTATTATATTCAGACCATTTAACTTTAATAAAAGAATTGGTTCCACTTCTACTGATATTAAAAATCCCGTATCAGTTCAGTATTTTAAAACAATCTAATCTATCAATGTATAAATCATCTTCCCTGTGCAGTGGGCATCCTGAACAATGAGACATTGTAACTACAGCATCATTTCAGGAGTGCCTCTTGAGGGATGACCATGCAATCATGATTTAGATAATGGTTATCTTGGGTAGACAAATAATCTGATTTTGAAAGTTTGTTTAGTGTATCCCTTTAGAAAACAAAACAAACTAAAATAGAGCACAACAACATAAAGATTCCAGGTGACTGAAACTGTATTTAGTGGTGTAAGATATTCAAATTGAATCATTTCCATTGCTACTGAATTTCAAGTAAGAAATGATTGTTGATGGCAAACTATGGATATTTCTGAAAAAAGTAGAAATAGAAATATCTTTACCCAAAGAAAACAAAAACACTACTTTGAAAAGATGTATGTGCCCCTATGTTCACTGCAGCATTATTTACTATAGCTAAGATATGGAAGTAACTTAAGTGTCCATCAACAGATGAACAGATAAAGAAGATGTGGTACAAATACACAATGGGATATTACTCAGCCTTAAAAATGAATGAAATCTTGCCATTTGCAGCAGGGATGGATATAGAGGGTATTGTGCTAAGTCAGGCAGATCATAAGTCCACATATGATCTCACTTATATGTGGAATCCAAAAAACAAAACAAATGAACACACAAAAACCCAGAAACAGACTTATAAATACAGATAAAAAACTGGTGGTTGCCAGAGGGGTTGAGGGTGAGGGATGTGTGCAATAGATAGAGGATCAAGAGGTACAAACTCTCAGTTATAAAATAAGTTACAAATATGAAAGATACAACATGGAAAATAAAAGATTTTAAAAAAGATTATGAATAGACAAGTGTTTTAGAAAAATTTTTCCTTGCAAATAAAAGTTCCAAATAATTTTCCAAGAACATTTGTGTAAGTAGATACTTGATTTGAACTACCACAGACAACTGTGGGAGCATTTCTCTAAATAATATTATGAAAATTAAACAAAGGGATGTAAATATTTATATACTGCCTCAATCAGTTAGGAATGTTTTTGTTTCATTTGATAGAAAATTCAAAAGTAACAGTTTTTTAAATAAGCTAGAAGTGGATTCCTCTTTTGGATAAAATTCTGGAGGGGACAGTCCTGAGTGTTCACGGCGGCCTCTTCTCATCAGGCTCCATCGATCCTCTTGTTCTACCACACTGGACTTCCTTTGGCATCCTTTCATCTCCAAGATGGCTGCTGCAGCTCCAGGCATTTTATGTGCAATCTAGACAGAAGTGTGAAGAGAGGAGAAGAAAATATTTTCCTTTTAAGAACATTTCCCGGATACTGCAAACACCACCTCCGTTTACATTGCATTAGCCAAAATTTAGTCACTTGGTACTATTTAATTGAAATTTAGGCTGGAAAATGTGGTCTTGTTTTAGGTGGTCATGAGCTCAGCTAAAAATCAGGGATTCTACTAAGAAGATGGAATGGCAGAATGGATATTAGGGGACACTATTATTATTATAACCTGAATAAGAAGTAGAAACTACAAAATATATAGTGACCACTTTTTCTTAATTAAGTTAGCCAGTGACTTGAACCAAATTAACAGATATGATTTGAACAAAATTAACAAAGTACTTGTTCCTTAAGAAAAAAAGTAAGAAAATATAAATGTATAAAATATGAAGTGACAAGTTGGGACAATTTCTGTAAGCATGGTAAATGAAAAATGGTAAGCGATTACTTTGAAGACCTTCTCTATGTAAATGTATTTGAAAATATAAATGGCTAATCTCTATACAGAATTTTATTGTTGTTAACCATTTGATCAATAAATGTGAGAGATGCCCTCTCAAAAAAAATAATTTTACTAATCATGTTTCTACTTAGAAAGCTTATAAACAGATCAATTTTTATAGAAGAATTAGAGAAAGTTGTGGAAGAATTACCCCATTGAAAAACATGGAGCTGGATGGTTTTAGGGAAATTCTAACAAAACCTTAAAGACCAAATAGTCTTAATATTGTAAAAACTGTTCCAGGATTTTATGAGTCCAGTAATGCCTCAATAAAGCTAATCAAATGCAGTGTGACAAGATTGGTTGAATCCTGGTTTAAAAAATATATAGAAGCTATTTTGAGGACACTGAAGAAATTTGAATATGAGCTATATAGGAGATTATTATTAAGGTATGATATGTCTTAAAAATTTTGAATTATATATTTACCTGGAATAGGATATGATGGTTGTACAATTTTGTAAATATACTAAAAATCACTGAATTGGACACTTTAAAAAGGTGAATTTTATGCTATGTGAATTATATATTAATTTTTTTAATGAGGTGGAAAATTCCAAAAACCTGAGTACAAAATCTGCAAATGACATGAAGAGACAATTGATTTTATTTTTTCATTTTTTTCAAATGAAGTATCTTTGGTATATAATCTTAAATTGGTTTCAAGTATACAACACAGTGGTTCAACAGTTACCCATATTATTAAATCCTCACCCCCTCTAGTGTGGTTACTATCTGACAACATAGAAAGATGTTACAGAATCAGTGACTGTATTCTCCATGCTTTACTACTATCCCTGTGACCAATTTATGATTAATCATTTTTGTGACCCTTTATTCCCTGTACCCTCCTCACCCACCTACCCACCTCAACCCTTCCCCCATGGTAACCAATAGTCACATCTCAGTGTCTATGAGCCTACTGTTGTTTTGCTCATTCTGTTTTGCTTTGTTTTTATATTCCACAAATAAATGAAATCATATGGTATTTGCCTTTCTCCACCAAATTGATTTTAAAACACGTATTTTTAAAAGGTTAATTAACAATACTTTTAGCCATGGTAATGATTCATTTATATTTCTCTCTTCTGGAATACTGTTGGTTCCTCATATATTTCCTAGAAAATGTGCTATTACCTCCAGACTTTCATATTTATTTGAATAATTTTGAGCTTATAATTTTTCTGTGATGCTGTGGCATATTCTGAAATATTGGTTTTGTTTTTCTCCTTGATGCAAGGGTTACTTAAGACTTTATTGCTCAAGGTTGGTCCTTAAACCAGCAGCACTGGCCTCTTGATAGGAATTGGCCATCTGAAATCTTGATAGCAACACATAATCTCCCACCTCACTTATCATCTACCTAATCCAAATTTCCATTTTACCATGTGATCTGTTGGCACACTTTCTCTGTGATTCGGTTTATGTGCAGTCTTATAAATCTCCTTGGATATTTGAAAAAAGAATGGGGCCTTCTCAAATACTGTTGAATATTTGTTAATTAGAGTGATCTTATTTATTGTCATTTAGATTCCTTATATCCTTACATTTTTTGTCTCCCTAATTTCTCATGGTATGAGAAAATTTAAATTCTTCTATGTTGCTTCTATTTTCTTTGTCTCTCTTGTGGTTTTTGCTTTTTAGTTTTGGTGTTATATATATTTTTTGATGTACAAATTCATGACACTTCATTGTGTATTGTAACTTCATCATTATAAACTGTCTACCACATCTTGTTTAATGCTATGTAATTCCATGAATTTGATGTTCCCATTCAGACATTTTTCTTTGGCTTCTCCATCTATCACTAATTTGTTTGGATTTTATCATCAAGAATTATTTTCAACAATGGTTCATAGGTACTATATTCCTCAAATTCTTTAGTTTGAAATTGTTTGTCTTAATAAAATTCTTAGAAGTACATTATTTCTTTGGCAACTTGTCAAATACTTCCCTATATTCTGGTATTAACATTTCTATGAGTAATTTTAAGGCCAGTCTAATTTTCTCCCCTAAAAGTGAGTTGATGCTTTTGCTTTTATGCCTTAAAATTACTCTCTGCTTCCCTGCAATCGTGCCTAATTTTGCATTTGCCTCAGATTTTCCATATTTTTAACATATTTTATAAATATGTTAAATGTTAAAATAACTTGGATGTATTTGATAAACTTTCACTCTGTAATTCTGGAACCCCCCTTGATACCTGCTTGTTATGCAGGTATAGTGAGCAGAGTTTAGTATGTTGCTAAATCTGAAAGTTGGCCAGTAATAACTCATCTAATTTATCTCAAACCTTTCCACACACTTAACCACACCTCTTTCAAGTTCACCATGAAGGTAACATGCTGTTGGTGTGCATGTGAACACAAACAGCTGGAATAGCTAACGCCATTGGAATCTGGTTGTGTTGGGTGAAGTACCTTTTGTGCTGCTCTGGTATACCAGTTGGCTGAACTGTGGCTTGTGCCACTTCTTGTGAGATACCCTAGAAAGCTTCAGGAAGAGAAATTGTTTGGGCTAGTAATTCAGAGGAAGGGCAGAGTCTCTGCTTGATGAATAAAGATCACTGGCTGCATCAGGCAGGAATTCCTAGAACTAGAAACAGAAGCTTGAATGTCCCAGGACTTTTACATCATGATTTGGCATTTGCTTTCCTTCAGCAGACTTGGGTCAGCAGCTACATTTCTGATTGCTGTTTTCTTTCTCTTCCCCCTTATGCACACCTAATTCCTGCAAAGCTGGTTGTCTGTCTGGCGTCTTGTATAGTTTTTTTTTCTATTACTCTGGGCTGTTGAATAGTGTTTGCTGGTCCTCTCACACTCCAGCTCCAAGCAAAGGTCATTGGCTTGCTTCTTGGCTTGCCATTTACTTTTGGAGAGCTCCTTAGCGTACCTGGCATCTGCATACAAATATATTCCCTCTCAAATCCTTTCTTGGCTTGGTCTTAAATTTAGTGACTATTTAAAATAGATCCTGGGTTGAGGCTGTGGTGTTTTTTAGTATCATGAAAAATTGATTTTTCTTCTTTCTGTTTTTAATCTTTGTTGTTTTCTCTGGCTGCAGTAAGTGAAATGGTGAACTATTACATCTCTTTAGCTCTGTCTTAGCCCCTGAGTTGGCCCTTATGTTGCTGAGTTCCTTTCCTGTGTAAGGAGCTGGTTTAGCCTAACACCTTTTCCTCTGGATTCATTTTCTCTGTTTCTCTAATAAGTATTCATGCAGACTCAGATATAGAACCTTATCCAGTGTAAGATCTGAGTAGAAAATAAATTTCTTATTTAGTATAAGGTAAGTAGTAAATACAGGTTAGCAATTAAGAGCTTTGTGATTTGGCAGTAAAATAGAGTAAGAGGAATAAAATCACACAAAAATATTTTGTTGAGTTGACTTAAGTGATGCTTTTTTTTTCTTTTAAGTTATTTTTTTTTTGAGCAGTCATCTCTCATATTTATTGATCAAATGGTTGTTAAGAACAATAAAACTCTGTATAGGGGACTCAATGCACAATCATTAATCAACCCCAAGCCTAATTCTCGTCAGTCTTCAATCTTCTGAAGCATAACGAACAAGTTCTTACATGGTGAACAAGTTCTTACATAGTGAATAAGTTCTTAGATGCTTTTTTGAACTCTATTAACTGAAGTAGGCCTCTTCCCCTTCTTTAAATATCTGTTCCAGCTAGTATCTCTGATGTTGCCTAAATAAGAAACAGATTCTGGGGACTTGTATAAATGGACTCACAATATCCTTTAAAGGACAATGAACTATGATTTTCAAGGTATTTCTGAAAGAGAATAGATCAGTTTCCATTCAATTGCTCTGATACTGATACTGAGAAAATATAAATTAAAAATGTCTTGTATCTTTGCTGAATAGTTCTGCTTTTTCTTTTTTTTGGTATCATTAATCTACAATTACATGAAGAACATTATGTTTACTAGACTTCCCCCATCACCAAGGCCCCCCCACAAATCCCATTACAATCACTGTCCATCAGCATAGTAAGATGCTGTAGAAACACTACTTGTCTTCTCTGGGTTGCACAGCCCTCCTTGTGCCCCCCCTACATTAATCATGCTAATCATAATGCCCCTTTTCTCTTTTTCCCCCCTTATCAATCCCTTCCCACCCATCTTCCCCAGTCCCTTTCCCTTTATAACTGTTAGTCCATTCTTGGGTTCTGTGAGTCTGCTGCTGTTTTGTTCCTTCAGTTTTTTCTTTGTTCTTATGAGTGAAATCATTTGGTACTTGTCTTTCTCCACTTGGCTTATTTCACTGAGCATAATACCCTCTAGCTCCTTCCATGTTGCTGCAAATGGTAGGATTTGTTTTCTTCTTATGGCTGAATAATATTGCATTGTGTATATGTACCACATCTTTATCCATTCATCTACTGATGGACACTTAGTTTGCATCCATTTCTTGGCTATTGTAAATACTACTGTGATAAACACAGGGGTGCATCTGTCTTTTTCAAACTGGGCTGTTGCATTCTTAGGGTAACTCCTAGAAGTGGAATTCCTGGGTCAAATGGTATTTCTATTTTGAGCTTTTTGAGGAACCTCCATACTGCTTTCCACAATGGTTGAACTAGTTTACATTCCCACCCGAAGTGTAGGGGGGTTCCCCTTTCTCCACAACCTCGCCAATATTTGTTGTTGTTTGTCTTTTGGATGGTGCCAATCCTTACTGGTATGAGGTGATATCTCATTGTGGGTTTTAATTTGCATTTCTCTGATGACAAGCAAAGTGGGGCATCTTTTCATGTTTCTGTTGGCCATCTGAATTTCTTCTTTGGAGAACTGTCTGTTCAGCTACTCTGCCCATTTTTTAATTGGATTATTTGCTTTTTGTTTGTTGAGGTGTGTGAGCTCTTTATATATTTTGGATGTCAACCCTTTATCGGATCTGTCATTTATGAATATATTCTCCCATAACATAGGATGACTTTTTGTTCTATTGGTGGTGTATTTTGCTGTACAGAAGCTTTTTAGTTTGATATAGTCCCACTTGTTCATTTTTGCTTTTGTTTCCCATGCCTGGGGAGATATGTTCATGAAGAAGTCGCTCATGTTTATGTCCAGGAGATTTTTGCCTATGTTTTTTTCTAAGAGTTTTATGGTTTAATGACTTACATTCAGGTCTTTGATTCATTTTGAATTTACTTTTGTGTATGGGATTAGACAAAGATCCAGTTTCATTCTCTTACATGTAGCTGTCCAGTTTTACTAACACCAACTGTTGAGGAGGCTGTCTTTCCCCATTGTATGTCCATGGTTCCTTTATCATATATTAATTGACCATATATGTTTGGGTTAATATCTGGACTCTCTATCCTGTTCCACTGGTCTGTGGGTCTGTTCTTGTGCCAATACCAAATTGTCTTGATTACTGTGGCTTTGTAGAACAGCCTGAAGTTGGGAAGTGAGATCCCTCCCACTTTATTCTTCCTTCTCAGGATTGCTTTGGCTAATTGGGGTCTTTGGTGGTTCCATATGAATTTTAGAACTATTTGTTCCAGGTTGTTGAAGAATGCTGTTGGTATTTTGATAGGGATTGCATTGAATCTTTAGATTGCTTTAGTCAGGATGACCATTTTGACAATATTAATTCTTCCTAACCACGAGCATGGGATGAGTTTCCATTTGTTAGTGTCCTATTAAATTTCTCTTAAGAGTGTTTTGTATTTTACAAGGTATAGGTCTTTCACTTCCTTGGTTAGGTTTATTCCAAGGTATTTTATTCTTTCTGATGCAATTGTGAATGGAACTGTTTTCCTGATTTTTCTTTCCATTGGTTCATTGTTAGTGTATAGGAAAGCCACAGATTTCTGTGTGTTAATTTTGTATCCTGCAACTTTGCTGTATTCCGATATCCATTCTAGTAGTTTTGGAGTGGAGTCTTTGGGTGTTTTTATGCACAATATCATGTCATCTGCAAATAGTGACAGTTTAACTTCTTCTTTACCAATCTGGATTCCTTGTATTTCTTTGTTCTGTCTTATTGCCATGGCTAGGGCCCCCAGTACTATGTTAAATAACAGTGGGGAGAGTGGGCATCCCTGTCTTGTTCCCGATCTCTGAGGAAAAGCTTTCAGCTTCTCGCTGCTCAGTATGATTTTAGCTGTGGGTTTATCATATATGGCCTTTATTATGTTGAGGCACTTGCCCTCTATACCCATTTTGCTGAGAGTTTTTATCATGAATGGATGTTGAATTTTGTCGAATGCTTTTTCAGCATCTATGGAGATGATCATGTGGTATTTGTCCTTCTTTTTGTTGATGTGGTGGATGATGTTGATGGATTTTCGAATGTTGTACCATCCTTGCATCCCTGGGATGAATCCCACTTGGTCATGGTGTATGATCCTTTTGATATATTTTAGAATTCAATTTGCTAATATTTTGTTGAGATTTTTGCATCTACATTCATCAGGGATATTGGTCTGTAATTTTCTTTTTTTGTGGGGTCTTTGCCTGGTTTTGGTATTAGAGTGATGCTGGCTTCATAGAATGAGTTTGGAAGTATTCCCTCCTCTTCTACTTTTTGGAAAACTTTAAGGAGAATGGGTACTATGTCTTCTCTGTATGTCTGATAAAATTCTGCTGTATATCTATCGGGCCTGGGGGTTTTGCTCTTGGGGGATTTTGCTCTTGGGCAGGTCCATCAACATGGTTATTACCTTAATTTTGAATTCTTTTTCAAGAATATTGGTTAAATCTATCTCCCCAGGCTCCTTCTCAGGGGTTGTCTGGGTAATTCTGGACTGGATCAAACTGCTTCAATTTCGTTGCTGGTAACTGGTCTGTTTAGTTTTTCTGTTTCTTCCCTGGTCAGTCTCGGATGGTTGTATTTTTCTAGGAAGTTGTCCATTTCTTCTAGGTTTTCCAGCTTGTTAGCATATAGATTCTCATAGTATCCTCTCATAATTCTTTGTCTTTCTGTGGGCTCTGTTGTGATTTTTCCTTTCTCATTCCTGATTCTGTTGATGTGTGTAGATTCTCTTTTTCTCTTAATAAGTCTGGCTAGGGGTTTATCTATTTTGTTTATTTTCTCAAAGAACCAGCTCTTGGTTTCATTGATTTTTGCTATTGTTTTATTCTTCTCAATTTTATTTATTTCTTCTCTGATCTTTATTATGTCCCTCCTTCTGCTGACTTTGGTGCTCCTTTGTTTTTCTTTTTCCAGTTTCAATAATTGTGACTTTAGACTATTCATTTGGGATTGTTCTTCCTTCTTTAAATAGTCCTGGATTGCTGTATACTTTCCTCTTAGAACTGCCTTTGCTGTGTCCCACAGAAGTTGGGGCTTTGTGTTGTTGTTGTCATTTGTCTCCATATATTGCTTGATCTCTATTTTAATTTGGTCATTGATCCATTGATTATTTTGGAGAATGTTGTTAAACCTCCATATATTTGTGAGTCTTTTAGTTTTCTTTGTATAATTTATTTCTAGTTTTATACCTTTGTGATCTGAGAAGTTGGTTGGTAAAATTTCAATCTTTTTGAATTTACTGAGGCTCTTTTGTGTGGCCTAGTATGTGGTCTATTCTTTAAAATGTTCCACATGCACTTGAGAAGAATGTGTATCCTGCTGCTTTTGGGTGTAGAGTTCTGTAGATGTCTCTTAGGTCCATCTGTTCTAGTGTGTTGTTCAGTGCCTCTGTGTCTTTACTTATTTTCAGTCTGCTGGATCTGTCCTTTGGAGTGAGTGGTGTGTTGATGTCTCCTAAAATGAAAGCATTGCATTCTATTTCCCCTTTTAATTCTGTTAATATTTGTTTCACATATGTTGGTCCTGGTTTATTGGGTGCATATAAATTTATAATGGTTATATCCTCTTGTTGGACTGACACCTGTATCAGAAGGTAGTGTTCTTCTTTATCTCTTCTTACTTTCCATGTTTTGAATTCTATTTTGTCTGATTCTAGTACTGCAACACCTTATTTATTCTCCCCATTGCTTGCATGAAATATCTTTTTCCATCCCTTGACTTTTAGTCTGTGTATGTCTTTGGGTTTGAGGTGGGTCTCTTGTAAGCAACATATATGTGTATCTTGCTTTTTTATCCATTCTGTTACTCTGTGTCTTTTGATTGGTGCATCCAGTCCATTTACATTTATGATGATTTTTGAAAGATATGTACTTATTGCCATTGCAGGCTTTATATTCATGGTTACCAAAGTTTAAGGGTAGCTTCTTTACTATCTAACTGTCTAACTTAACTTGCTTATTAAGCTATTATAAACACAGTCTGACAATTCTTTATTTCTCTCCATTCTTATTCATCCTCCTCCATTCTTTATATGTTAGGTGTTTTATTCTGTACTCTTTTGTGTTTCCTTTGACTGCTTTTGTGAGTAGTCGATTTTCCTTTTTGCCTTTAGTTAGTATTTGGTTGGTCTGCTTTCTTTGCTGTAATTTTATTTTCTCTGATGACATCTATTTAGCCTTAGGAGTGCTTCCATCTCAAGCATTCCCTTTAAAATATCCTGTAGAGGTGATTTGTGGGTGGTAAATTCCCTCAACTTTTGCTTGTGTGGGAATTGTTTCATCCCTTCCTCATATTTAAGTGTTAATCATGCTGGATACAGTATTCTTGGTTCTAGGCCCTTCTGTTTTATTGCATTAAATATATCATGCCATTCTCTTCTGGCCTGTAAGGTTTCTGTTGAGAAGTCTGATGATAGCCTGATGGGTTTTCCATTGTCGATGACCTTTTTTCTCTCTCTGGCTGCCTTTAATAATCTGTCCTTGTCTTTGATTTTTGCCATTTTAATTATTATGTGTCTTGGTGTTGTTCTCTTTGGGTCCATTGTGTTTGGAAATCTGTGGGCTTCCATGGTCTGAGAGACTATTTTCTCACCCAGTTTGGCTAAGTTTTCAGCAATTGTGTCTCAAAGACACTTTCTCTCATTTTTCTCTCTCTTCTTCTTCTGGTACCCCTATAATGCGAATATTGTTCCGTTTGGCTTTGTCATACAGTTCTTTTAATATTTCATTCCTGGAGATCCTTTTATCTCTCTCTTCCTCAGCTTCTCTGTGTTATTGTTCTCTGATCTTTATTCCATTAATGGTCTCTTGTACCTCATCCAGTCTGCTCTTAAGTCCTTCCAGAGTTTGTTTTATTTCTGTATTCTCCCTCCTATCTTGATCCTTTAGCTCTTGCATATTTCTCTGCAGGTCCAACAGCATGGTTATTACCTTAATTTTGAATTCTTTTTCAAGAATATTGGTTAAATCTATCTCCCCAGGCTCCTTCTCAGGGGTTGTCTGGGTAATTCTGGACTGGATCAAATTCTTCTGCCTTTTCATGGCCATAGAGGTAGTTGTAGGCAGTTGGTGCCTGTGTCAGATGAGAGAACAATGTCCCTTCCTGTGCCTTGCCCTTCTGCCTGTGCCAGTTACCTGCACACTGGGAGCAGCTTCCAGTTTTATTTCCTGAGCTGCTGTGGGTGGGGCAGCTGTTTGGGCAGCCCAGAGCCCCGCAGGGAGAGGCAGGTGCACTGGGTGTACTCTCCTGCAAGAATGGCACCCCTTCATGCCCTGTCCTAGCTTCCTCTGTCTGTACTGGGCATCTGCACATGGGCAAGTCCTCTGAGTCCAGCCTGAGTGTCTGCTGAGGAGGCTCTGGGCAGCTGCTGTGGGTGTGGCCACTCTCAGGCTGCTACCCTGCTGTGGCAGGGCCACACAGGAGGGGGACTGGACTGGAGGCTGTTTATTGCCATGAGGGCCTTAAGAGATGCATTGCCACCCAGGGAGTTAGGGCACCTGGAGTTCCTCGGGATCCCCAGGGCTGAGTATGCTTTGATGATTCTGTCCAGCTGTGAGGCTCCTGTCCCTTTAAGACTTTCAGAAAGCACTCACTTTTCTATTGTCCCAGAGGTGCTGGCTGTGGGGACCCACTCACAGATTTTACTTTTCCGTTTCCCTAATATCCATACACTATGCACTGTGTGTCTGCACTCCTGGTGTGGATGACTAGGGCTGGGTATTTAGCAGTCCTGGGCTCCCGCTCTCTCCTCACTCTGACTCCTCTCCTCCCGCTGGGTGAGCTGGGGTGGGGGGAACGCTCAGGTCCCACCTGGCTCTGGCTTGTATCTTACCCCCTTCGTGAGGTGCTGAGTTCTTGCAGATGTAGATGTAGCCTGGCTTTTGTACTGTATCTTCTGGTCTCTTGTTTAGGATTAGTTGTATTTGTTGTATTTTCAAAAATGTATATTGTTTTGGGAGGAGATTTACGCTGCCCTACTCAATGCTGCCATCTTGGCTCCTCCCTTCCTGGTCTGTTTTTTTTATGTGAGATTAATTTTAGATAAGTACTTTAAATACTAAAAGCATAGAACATATTACAGGATGGACCATATTTCATCTACATCTTTCAGAGTGTTCCTTGCCATTGGAAGGACTCTGGTTTTCAGTCTGCGTGAGATAGGGTGCAACTGTAGTCTTTATAGGAATAAGTGATTTAACTGAAAAAAGGTCCCTAGAGTTGCTGTGTGGAGAAAAGATAGTGTGTGCAAAAACTGGGAGATCAATTGGCAGGCTACTGAAATAATTCAGGTAAGAAATGATCCTGTCTTGGACCAGGGTGGTGTCAATAGAGGTAGTAAGGAGTAATAAAATTATAAATAATTTTTGAAGGTGAGAGTTGCTGATAGGCAAGATGTAGGGTCTCAGGAAAAGATAGAAGCTCAGGATGAGACCATATTTTTTGTCCTGAGCAACTGTAAGCATAGAATTGCATTTCTCTGAGATGGGAAAGACTGTAGGAGGATCTGCATGAGGAAAATAAGATGAATTCACTTTGGGACATGTTTTGTCTGAGATGTTTATTAGATACCCAAGTAGACAGGTCAAGTAGGCAGTGGGGACAAAGGGATGGAGAGGTTTGAACTGAAAATATAATTTGGGTGTCTTCAACTTACTGGAATTCAAAGCCGTGAGTCTGGATGAGATCACAGCTGGGGAATGACTGTGGAAAGAAACAGAATAAATCCTTGGGTACATTTACTTTCAGAGTATGAGAGGTAAGAAGGAACCAGGTAATGAGATGGAGAAAGACAAAAGGAAAAGAAGAGAATGTGGGATCCTACTAAAAGGAGAAAACCGATCAACTGTGTCATATACTATTTATAGTTCAAATAAGATCAGGACTGAGGACTGAGAGTAACATTTATCAATGTAGAGATCCTTGGTGACATTGAGATCCTTATAATTATGTGTTAGTTTTGATTAACTGTTTATAATTATTGTGCAGTTTGATTAACATATTCTCTTCCACGAGTATCCAGACATCACAAAACACTGTATCTTCTTTATTCACCAGAATATCCACCATTTAGGATAACAAGCACCTGTAAATATTTGTTGAATGAGTGAATTCACTAAAGATGACCAATTTTAATCTTTATCTCAGACCTACTTCTGAGCTCCTGAGTCATATATTAATATATAGGGGGAATTCTTTTCCTAGATTTACCACAGTCACCACCAATTATTAAAGGATTACTGTGGGCCAAGCTCTGAGCTTTGCCTTGGAATTACAGAAGCACATTATATGTAATCACTCTCTGAAAGAATTTTTACCTAACTGGAGAGACAAACAAATGAATGGGCATTTAAAATGTCCATGGAGGAACGTTGTGATAAATGTGAAGGAACTTTATGAAGATTGAGGAGGAGCACTGGGTGGGCCTGGGGGCCAGAGTAGTGGGAAGGTGAGGACTTCTCAGAGGGCACGTCTTTGAGCCTAGTGAGTGGGCATCAGCCAGGTGAGGGCATCTGGCAAAGACAAACCCCAGAGCAGCATATACTAGGTATGAGGGTGGAGTTAGCCTTATCTGTCTTTCTTTCTCTGGTTTGAACCCATCCTCCTACTCCCATACTTCCATATCCTGTAACTCTGGTATAGGCTTTTTATTTCTGGTTTGGCTTATTTTCCTTTGTTCTATCTCCATATTTGTAGCTGATGCTTCTTTCCATTATGGTACTTTTTCTGATTTCATATACAGAAACTCATTTATTTGATTTAACCTTGAATTGAATCTGGTTAATTCCTCCATGTGCAGCCCTGAAAAGCGCTGTCCAGACTCTCAGTCCTTCTCCATTCCTTCTCTTCATTTTAGAGGCCCTGAGAGGCATACCCTTCCTCTTTTCTCCTCTAAAACTTCCTCAGAATTTATTCTTCAGTATAGTCCAACTGCCTGAGTTTTCTAAAATTTACCATCCTGTTTAATTCTTCTCAATATGTCCTATGACCACCTTGAGTTTCCTCCCCAGCACACCTTCTTCCTCTCCTCTTGTGTCTTAAACACACACTTACTGCAAGATAATTTGCATATAACCTTCAGTATAATATATTATCAAGATAGACCATGTTAGGCTACAGTAACAGACATTATCAAAATCTGTGTGACTTAGCATGACAGATTGATCACTTGTACCTGAAAGATCCTGCATGGGCCTGGGAGACAATCTGGGGATTCTCTCCTTTTTGTGTAAGCTCAAGATCCCAGGATTTTTCAGTGTTGTAGAATTCCACATCGACCAGTGCTTCCATGACCACTGGGACAGGTAAAGAGCATGGAAAACTGTGCACTTGCTATTAAATGCTTCTGCCTGGAAGTGACACATGTCACTTCTAATCACATTTCAATGGCATGTGTCAATGCATACACTCAGAGAAAATGTGCCCTGAAGGAAAGGAGAATTGGGGATCTTAGTGATGACTAGTCACATCTACAGTAGGTGATATACAGATGCATAGTGTCAACGAAACCCCAGAGGAAACCCTGCTGCTCTTGCTTACCAACAGTGAACTATTTAATGGACAAATGACACAATGTCTCTCTGCCTTTGTCTCCTCAGCTATAAAATAGGGATTATAAGATCACCCACCTTAAAAGTGTCATTGTGAGAGTTAAAGTGCTTAGAATAGTTCTTAGAACCTAGCACAAGTTGAGTAATCAAAATATTCTTACCAATTTTTACTGTTTACTTTTCCTTGAGCTGCCTGCCTTATCATCCCATCTTGCAGAGTGAAATAGTCTTTATGTTTTCACTCTTCTTTGTATGCAAACTTTGACGGTTATCATATCTCACAACTTACTATTTATTTGGATGAGATTGTGAGTTTCTTAAAACTAGGATCCTGCCAATTCAACATGGCACTCTGGAATCTAGCACAGTGGCTGCCCTATAGTAGGCACTTGACACATTTCACATGTGAGAATGAATAAGTGTACAAAGGAAGAAACTTCTAGTTTCAAAGCTCCTCATTAGAGAATAATAATGTTTAGGCTTACAGATGCCTCCTCCTCCTTGACACTATTCTATCTCTTATGCTGCTTCAATATTTTAAAGAATGGAAGCATTCTTGACCTGAATATTGTCATGCTTCTGGGCATGTTCTCCTTATTCAAGAGCTCGACTACTTTACTGTTCATGTGGCCCACAGACTCACAACTTCGGTGCCACCAGGGAGCTTATTAGAAATAGCCTTTTAGACCCCAACCCAAGCTTACTGAATTGGAATATGCATTTTAACAAGATCTCAGGTGATTTATATGCACATTACAATTTGAGAATCACTGTCTACAGCACTTATTCAAGTTCCTGGAAAAAGTGCCTGGGCCTCCCCATGCACAGGGCTAAGGGAAAGCAGCTGTCCTGAAGGTGTTTAGGGTTGACTTTGTTCATTCTGGCTGACATTGCTAAGGCACAGGCCTTGCTTCTAATTGGTCTAAGAGTAGCAGAGTCTGTATAGTATTTGGGGAATTACAGATTTAGAAATGCTTTATTCAGAAAGTTAAGGGGGTTGCCAGTAAATTTAAATCGTGTTAATTGATTTATTATTTCTTTGTCACTGAACATAAAAAGCATGTCTGAGAGAATGGAGGTAGGAAGTTCTGGAAGTAACAGGTGACTTTTGCCAGATGGTTTTATGACACATAAAATTGCAGTGTTTCTCCTGTAAATTAACTGTTCTTCAAATTGCAGAAGGCTTTATATAGGTTCTGTGCTACTTGAGGATGAGATCAGGCAGCTGGGCTTCACGTGTGTCCATAAAGCGGACAGTAATCTTTACCCTACATAGAGACCTTACAAACATTTATTAAAAGTACTCACAAAGTATATTCCCTGCTGTGAGCATATTTCATGTGAAGACTGAGACTAATGCTTGCTATCTGTAATGATTCATGGCAGAGAAGGGGCATGCCACAGCTGGCTCACACGTGAGTGAGGAACAATAGAGAGTTCAGTAGAATCTAGTCAAGGAGTGATTTGGTATTGATTAAAACTTTCTATTTTGGGCCTCATCAAATGACAAATTTTACAGAAAGTCCTTTTTTATGATCTGCCTTGAAGCTCCATATAGAAGGAAATCTCCCCTCATCCCTCATCATGAGTCATACAGTTCAGCATAGTAGATGTTAGTGCAGAGTTATATGGGGGACTTTTCTTTCTACATGAAAAATAGCCAGAAAATTTCCCACAAATTCAAGATGCTTTTGGTTAAAGGTGCTAGTACAGGACACTGATATGATAGTGTAAACATATGGGCCATAACTTTTTAATAGCAAACTCTGCCTAAGAATCGTCAGGCTAGATTTGAGTCCAATAATTGCTATCTTGTTCTTAGTAGCTGTATATTTTTGGCCTGCTGAGATTGCTATGTTCATTTTGTTTTTCTTTTTCTCATATTAAAAAAATCACTAAAGGTTTACTGGATAATATATTTATAAACAAATGGTAAACATTAGATACTATCTATAATGACAAAGAACTGAATTGAGATATTTCTGCATCAACATTTCCTATTTATGTGCTTACTAGAAATATTTCTATGTTCTTTTCTCAATGACAGGTTACTAAATGTGTATGAGTCTTTCAGAATCAAATATATCACACGCATGCAGAGTCCTTTATGTACATTGTCTTACTCCTTTGTTTGCCAATCTATGACAGTGCCTCAAAAGCAAAGTTTGTGTTTACTCATCTGTTATGTGAACAACATAGCACTCAGGTGACAAAAAAATTGACAGATAAAAGGGCGGAGCCAGGATGGTGGCGTGAGTAGAGCAGTGGAAATCTCCTCCACAAAACACATAGAGCTATGAAAATATAACAAAGAAAAATCTTCCTAAAATAGAGATCACAGGACACAGGACAACATCCAGACCACATCTACACCTGCAAGAACCCAGCGCCTTGCGAAGGGGGTAAGATACAAGCCCCAGCCCGGCGGGACCCGAGCGCCCCTCCCCCCGGATCCCGGTGGGTGGAAAGAAACCGGAGCGGTTTTTTTTTGGCGAGTGCTTTTTGGAAGCCTTAAAGGGACGGGCCCCCGTTGCTAGGGAGGCAGGGTGGCGGGACCAGTGAGCAGGTGCCTGGGACTGGCGCCTGAGGACAAAGAATATACCGCATTTCTCCCTGCGAGACCGGTGGGCGGGTGCCTGAGACCGGCGCCTGAGGACGGAGGAAATTGGGCGTTTTCCCCCACTTTTTTTTTCTCTTTTTGGCGAGCGCTCTTTGGAAGCCTTAAAGGGACAGGGACCCCGGTGCTAGGGAGGCAGGGCAGCGGAACTGGTGAGCGGGAGCCTGGGACCGGCGCCTGAGGACAAAGAATATCCCACGTTTTTCCTTGTGGGACCGGTGGGCGGGTGCCTGAGACCGGCACTTGAGGACAGAGGAAATCGCGTGTTTTCCCCTTTTTTTCTCTCTTTTTGGCGAGTGCTTTTTGGAAGCCTTAAAGGGACAGGGACCCCGGTGCTAGGGAGGCAGGGTGGCGGGACGGGTGAACAGGTGCCTGGGACCAGCGCCTGAGGACAAAGAATATCCCACGTTTTTCCCTGTGGGACCGGTAGGCGGGTGCCTGAGACCGGCACCTGAGGACGGAGGAAATCGCGTGTTTTTCCCCTTTTTTTTCTCTCTTTTTGGCGAGTGCTTTTAGGAAGCCTTAAAGGGACAGGGACCCTGGTGCTAGGGAGGCAGGGCGGCGGGACGGGTGAGCAGGTGCCTGGGACCAGTGCCTGAGGACAAAGAATATTGAGTGTTCTTTCCCTGCGGGACCGGTGGGTGGGTGCTTTATGGAAGTCTTGAAAGGACAGGGACCCTGGTGCTAGGGAGACAGGGCAGCAGGACCAGTGAGCGGGTGCCTGGGACCGGCACCTGAGGACAAAAAAAAAAATCGCGTGTTTTTTCCTTTTTTTTTCTTTCTGTTCCCTCTCTCATTGTTGCTGTTGTTGTTTTGGTTTGGAGAGTGCTTTTTGGAAGTCTTAAAGGGGCAGGACAGGTCACTTAGACCAGAGGCAGGGAATCTGGGGATCTCTGGGCACTCTAACCCCCTGGGCAGCAGGGAGCACAGAGGCCCCTTATGGAAGTAAATAGCCTCCCGGCCGCTCCCCCTCCAACGGGGCTCCACCATTTTGGAGGAACAGCCCCAGCCAGGCCAAGCCCGCAGCAAAAGTGGAGATAAACCCCATAGCAACTGGGCAGTAAGCAGAAGCCCTGTCTGCACACAGCTGCCCAGCACAAGCCACTAGAGGTCGCTATTCTCCCAGGAGAAGGCCACAAACCAACAAGAAAGGAAGATCTTCCAGCGGTCACTTGTACCAGCTCTGCAAACTATCTCTATCACCATGAAAAGGCAAAACTACAGGCAGACAAAAATCAAAGAGACAACACCTGAGAGGGAGACAGACCTAACTAGTCCTCCTGAAAAAGAATTCAAAATAAAAATCATGAACATGCTGACAGAGATGCAGAGAAAAATTCAAGAGCAATGGGATGAGATGCAGAGAAAAATGCAAGAGCAGTGGGATGAAGTCCGGAAGGAGATCACAGATGTCAGGAAGGAGATCACAGAAGTGAAACAATCCCTGGAAGGATTTATAAGCAGAATGGATAAGATGCAAGAGGCCATTGAAGGAATAGAAGCCAGAGAACAGGAACGTATAGAAGCTGACATAGAGAGAGATAAAAGGATCTCCAGGAATGAAACAACACTAAGAGAACTATGTGACCAAGCCAAAAGGAATAATATTCGTATTATAGGGATACCAGAAGAAGAAGAAAGAGGAAAAGGGATAGAAATTCTCTTTGAAGAAGTATTTGCTGAAAACTTCCCCAAAACTGGGGGAGGAAATAATCGAACAGACCATGGAATTACACAGAACCCCCAACAGAAAGGATCCAAGGAGGACAACACCAAGACACATAGTAATTAAAATGGCAAGGATCAAGGACAAGGAAAGAGTTTTAAAGGCAGCTAGAGAGAAAAAGGTCACCTATAAAGGAAAACCCATCAGGCTAACATCAGACTTCTCAACAGAAACCCTACAGGCCAGAAGAGAATGGCATGATATACTTAATGCAATGAAACAGAAGGGCCTTGAACCAAGGATACTGTATCCAGCACAACTATCATTTAAATATGATGGCGGGATTAAACAATTCCCAGACATGCAAAAGCTGAGGGAATTTGCTTCCCACAAACCACCTCTACAGGGCATCCTACAGGGACTGCTCTAGATGGGAGCATCCCTAAAAAGAGCACAGAACAAAACACACAACATATGAAGAATGGAGGAGGAGGAATAAGAAGGGAGAGAAGAAAAGAATCTCCAGACAGTGTATATAACAGCTCAATAAGCGAGCTAAGTTAGGCAGAAAGATACTAAAGAAGCTAACCTTGAACCTTTGGTAACCACGAATCTAAAGCCTGAAATGGCAATAAGTACATATCTCTCAATAGTCAGCCTAAATGTAAATGGACTTAATGCACCAATCAAAAGACATAGAGTAATAGAATGGATAAAAAAGAAGACCCATCTATATGCTGCTTACAAGAAACTCACCTTAAACCCAAAGATAAGCATAGACTAAAAGTCAAGGGATGGAAAAACATATTTCAGGCAAACAACAGTGAGAAGAAAGCAGGGGTTGCAGTACTAATATCAGACAAAATAGACTTCAAAACGAAGAAAGTAACAAGAGATAAAGAAGGATACTACATAATGATAAAGGGCTCAGTCCAACAAGAGGATATAACCATTCTAAATATATATGCACCCAATACAGGAGCACCAGCATATGTGAAGCAAATACTAACAGAACTAAAGAGGGAAATAGACTGCAATGCATTCATTGTAGGAGACTTCAACACACCACTCACCCCAAAGGATAGATCCACCGGGCAGAAAATAAGTAAAGACACACAGGCACTGAACAACACACTAGAACAGATGGACCTAATAGACATCTATAGAACTCTACATCCAAAAGCAACAGGATATACATTCTTCTCAAGTGCACATGGAACATTCTCCAGAATAGACCACATACTAGCTCACAAAAAGAGCCTCAGTAAATTCCAAAATATTGAAATTCTACCAACCAATTTTTCAGACCACAAAGGTATGAAAGTAGAAATAAATTCTACAAAGAAAACAAAAAGGCTCACAAACACATGGAGGCTTAACAACATGCTACTAAATAATCAATGGATCAATGAACAAATCAAAATAGAGATCAAGGAATATATAGAAATAAATGACAACAACAACACTAAGCCCCAACTTCTGTGGGATGCAGCGAAAGCAGTCTTAAGAGGAAAGTATATAGCAATCCAGGCACACTTGAAGAAGGAAGAACAATCCCAAATGAATAGTCTAACATCACAATTATTAAAACTGGAAAAAGAAGAACAAATGAGGCCTAAAGTCAGCAGAAGGAGGGACATAATAAAGATCAGAGAAGAAATAAACAAAATTGAGAAGAATAAAACAATAGCAAAAATCAACAAAACCAAGAGCTGGTTCTTCGAGAAAATAAACAAAATAGATAAGCCTCTAGCCCAACTTATTAAGAGAAAAAGAGAGTCAACACAAATCAACATAATCAGAAATGAGAATGGAAAAATCACGACAGACTCCACAGAAATACAAAGAATTATTAAGGACTACTATGAAAACCTATATGCCAACAAGCTGGAAAACCTAGAAGAAATGGACAACTTCCTAGAAAAATACAACCTCCCAAGATGGACCAAGGAAGAAACACAAAAGTTAAACAAACCAATTACGAGCAAAGAAATTGAAACAGTAATCAAAAAACTACCCAAGAACAAAACCCCGGGGCCGGACGGATTTACCTCGGAATTTTATCAGACACACAGAGAAGACATAATACCCATTCTCCTTAAAGTGTTCCACAAAATAGAAGAAGAGGGAATACTCCCAAACTCATTCTATGAGGCCAACATCACCCTAATACCAAAACCAGGCAAAGACCCCACCAAAAAAGAAAATTACAGACCAATATCCCTGATGAATGTAGATGCAAAAATACTCAATAAAACGTTAGCAAACAGAATTCAAAAGTATATAAAAAGGATCATACACCATGACCAAGTTGGGTTCATCCCAGGTATGCAAGGATGGTACAACATTTGAAAATCCATCAACATCATCCACCACATCAACAAAAAGACAGACAAAAACCACATGATCATCTCCATAGATGCTGAAAAAGAATTTGACAAAATTCAACATCCATTCATGATAAAAACTCTCAGCAAAATGGGAATAGATTGCAAGTACCTCAACATAATAAAGGCCATATATGATAAACCCACAGCCAGCATTATACTGAACAGCGAGAAGCTGAAAGCATTTTCTCTGAGATAGGGAACCAGACAGGGATGCCCTCTCTCCCCACTGTTATTTAACATAGTACTGGAAGTTCTAGCCATGGTAATCAGACAAAACAAAGAAATACAAGGAATCCAGATTGGTAAAGAAGAAGTTAAACTGTCACTATTTGCAGATGATATGATACTGTACATAAAAAACCCTAAAGACTCCACTCCAAAACTACTAGAACTGATATCGGAATACAGCAAAGTTGCAGGATACAAAATTAACACACAGAAATCTGTAGCTTTCCTATACACTAACAACGAATCAATAGAAAGAGATATCAGGAAAATAATTCCACTCAGCATTGCATCAAAAAGAATAAAATACCTAGGAATAAACCTAACGAAAGAAGTGAAAGACTTATACTCTGAAAACTACAAGTCACTCTTAAGAGAAATTAAAGGGGACACTAATAAATGGAAACTCATCCCATGCTCATGGCTAGGAAGAATTAATATCGTCAAAATGGCCATCCTGCCCAAAGCAATATACAGATTTGATGCAATCCCTCTCAAATTACCAACAACATTCTTCAATGAATTGGAACAAATAATTCAAAAATTCATATGGAAACACCAAAGACCCCGAATAGCCAAAGCAATCCTGAAAAAGAAGAATAAAGTAGGGGGGATCTCACTCCCCAACTTCAAGCTCTACTACAAAGCCATAGTAATCAAGACAATTTGGTACTGGCACAAACACAGAGCCACAGACCAGTGGAACAGATTAGAGACCCCAGAAATTAACCCAAACATATATGGTCCATTAATATTTGATAAAGGAGCCATGGACATACAATGGCAAAATGACAGTCTCTTCAACAGATGGTGCTGGCAAAACTGGACAGCTACATGTAGGAGAATGAAACTGGACCATTGTCTAACCCCATATACAAAGGTAAATTCAAAATGGATCAAAGACTTGAATGTAAGTCATGAAACCATTACACTCTTGGAGAAAAACATAGGCAAAAACCTCTTAGACATAAATATGAGTGATCTCTTCTTGAACATATCTCCCCGGGCAAGGAAAACAACAGCAAAAATGAGCAAGTGGGACTACATTAAGCTGAAAAGCTTCTGTACAGCGAAAGACACCATCAATAGAACAAAAGGAAGCCTACAGTATGGGAGAATATATTTGAAAATGACACATCCGATAAAGGCTTGACGTCCAGAATATATAAAGAACTCACACGCCTCAACAAACAAAAAACAAATAACCCAATTAAAAAATGGGCAGAGGAACTGAACAGACAGTTCTCCAAAAAAGAAATACAGATGGCCAAGAGACACATGAAAAGATGCTCCACATCGCTAATTATCAGAGAAATGCAAATTAAAACTACAATGAGGTTCACCTCACACCAGTAAGGATAGCTGCCATCCAAAAGACAAGCAACAACAAATGTTGGCGAGGCTGTGGAGAAAGGGGAACCCTCCTACACTGCTGGTGGGAATGTAAATTAGTTCAACCATTGTGGAAAGCAGTATGGAGGTGCATCAAAATGCTCAAAACAGACCTACCATTTGACCCAGCAATTCCACTCCTAGGAATTTACCCTAAGAATGCAGCAATCAAGTTTGAGAAAGACAGATGCACCCCTATGTTTATCACAGCACTATTTACAATAGCCAAGAATTGGAAGCAACCTAAATGTCCATCGGTAGATGAATGGATAAAGAAGATGTGGTACATATACACAATGGAATACTACTCAGCCATAAGAAGTGGAAAAATCCAACCATTTGCAGCAACATGGATGGAGCTGGAGAGTATTATGCTCAGTGAAATAAGCCAAGTGGAGAAAGAGAAATACCAAATGATTTCACTCATCTGAGGAGTATAGGAACAAAGGAAAAACTGAAGGAACAAAACAGCAGTGGAATTCCAGAACCCAAAAATGGACTAACAGGTACCAAAGGGAAGGGATCTGGGGAGGATGGGTGGCAGGGAGGGATGGGGGGGAAGAAGAAGGGGGGTATTAAGATTAACATGCATGGGGGGAGGGAGAAAGGGGAGGGTGGGCTGCACAACACAGAGAGGACAAGTAGTGACTCTACAACATTTTGCTAAGCTGATGGACAGTAACCGTAATGTGGTTGTTAGGGGGGACCTGATATAGGGGAGAGCATAGTAAACATAGTATTCTTCATGTAAGTGTAGATTAAAAATTTAAAAAAAAAAAAGAAAGAAAGAAAGGGGGATTACTCCTTGACAGGATAAAACTATTGGTAAATCAAAGATCAATGCATGCTTTAAATATCCTTAATGTTGATCACTTAAAGGGTGTCAGATGATCAGCTATGGAGGTACTCTTTTCTGATAATATTCCTTTCTCTTAATTAAAAAAAAAAGCAGTTACTGTGTGCTGATCTCCAATGAGTTCTGCACAGTGGTATAGAGGGCATGTCCAAGTGTGGGCAAAGGGTCTGTTTGTTTCTATGCAGAAGATCAAGGCCTAGCTTGGATACCCAGAAAATGAACTAAGATATGATATGAGGAGGAGCTTCCGGCATCAGCACTCTCTGGAGGACTTGTGCCAGGGGGATGATCATCAAAAAGCCTCCACAGGGATCCGGACGATGCTGCGGTTGTGGCTGCATCCAGCCCGCCGTCTCCTGGACTTGCCATAGGAATGAGGAGGGAGATGTCTAGGCTGGCATGTGCATACAGTGAGACAACGAATTTGACCGGATCTGTACTGTTGGAACTCAACCAGGAGTTGGGAGGGGTGCAAGTTGTAGCACTCCAAAATCTCATGACTATAGACTATCTATGGTTAAAAGAACATATGGGATGTGAACAGATCCCAGAAATGGGCTGCTTCAATTTGTCTGATGGTTCAAGTACAGTTGAACAATATCCATCATATCATAGATAAATTTTCACAAATGCCTAGGGTGCCTAAATGGTTTTCTTGGCTTCACTGGAGATGGATGGTAATTATAGATTTGCTTTGTTTATGTCACCATATTCCTATTATGTTAATATGTGTGTGCAAATTAGTTAGTAGTTTAAAACCTATACATACTTAAGGTACTATACAAGAAGATATGTCAAAGAAATAATCAATCCTCCCATGTTTCCTTCATATGCTACATCTATAGCTTTTCTTCCTTCCTAATTACAACCCTTAAATAGAATTCGTGCCTCATATCGAATTTACCGAGTATCATAATTCCTCCAGGTGGTAAAGATACCTCGAGACAAGTGCTGGGCATAGAAGTCACAGGGCATAAATCTGCAAAGAAGTAAAAAGCTAACCTTTTCAAACAATATGGCTTCTCTCTCACTTACCAACTTTACATTTCCCTGTATGGCCCCAGAAGATGACTGGTTAGCCAGAGATGGGTAAGATTCCTCAAGGGAGGAACAACCTAAGACAGGCACAGTCGCAGGGGGGCCATCAGGTGAGAATTTGGGGATCAACAGAGGTGAGGCTCAGAACCTCACCCCCCCCCCCTGCTTTGAGAGAAATCTCCTGCATCCGTGGATGTCTTGCTGCCCTTGTCTAGCCTGGATTAATACTTAGTCCATAGGCACACACCTGATCATCTGATCATCTACATTTGCCCTCTTACAGCACTAAACTATGTTTTCTACCTTTATCTTGCATCTACCTACCACTTCAGCATTTTATTAAAAATAAAAATAATAATAATAATGATAGGAGAAATGTGGGATCAACATATAAATCAAGTACAAAAATCAAACGAATATTCATATTTGACCTGATTGTTTATAGGTCATAATGCATGATCAAAACCGAAAGTTTCTGTGATGAATGCCCTTGTACTGTTCACCATGTAAGAATTTAATCACTATGTAAGAATTCGTTCACCATGTAAGAACTTGTTCGTTATGCTTCAGAAGATTGGAGACTGACGAGAATTAGGCTTGAGATGGATTAATGATTGTACATTGAGCGTTGACACCCCTATACTGAATTTTATTGTTCTTAACAACCATTTGATCAATAAATATGAGAGATGCCCTCTCAAAAAAAAATTGACAGATAAATGATGATTTAAAGGCACTTGGTTATTTAAGAACTGAATGTCAATGATAAGTAAGTGTAAAGACCCAGATAGCCAAAACAATTAAAACAAAATAAAGTTGAAGGAAGTTTACTTCCTGATTTGAAAGTTTACTATAAAGATACAGATATCAGGATGGTGTGGTACTGATGTTAGGATGGATATATAGAAAAATGGAACCAAATTAAAATCTAGAAATAAACCCTTATATTTATGAATAAATTGACATTTAACAAAGGTGTCAAGACAATTCAGTTGGAAAAAGGACAGTTTTTTCACAGAATTATACTGGAACAATTGGATATACACATGTGTAAAAATATGCAGTTAGGCCCTTATCTTACACTATACCCCCAAATTAACTTAAAGTGCATCAGAGATATAGATGTAAGAGCTAAAAAAATCTTTTTGAAGAAAATATAGGAGAAAAGCTTGATAATTTGGGTTAGAGGAAGATTTCTTGAATATCACACCAAAAGCATGATCTGTAAAAGAAAAGAATAATAAATTGGACCTCATGAAATTTCAAAACTTTTGTGCTGAAAGAGACACCATTGTGAAAATGAAAGGACAGCCAGACACAGGGGGAAAATGTTTGCAAAATCATATATCTGATAAATGATATGTATTCAGAATAGATAAACATTTCTTACATCTCAAGAATAAAAAGAAAAACAAGCCAATTATAAATAAGCAAAATATTTGGATAAACATATCACCAAAGAAGATATATGAATGGCTAATAAGCACATGAAAAGATTCTCAACATTATTCAGCAGTAGAAAAATGAAAATTAAAACTTGAGTGAGATTCCACTTCATACCCACTAGAATGGCTGTTATCATAAAGAAACAGACACGCGGCAAGGATGCGGGGAGTCAGAAAGCTTCCTACACTGCTGGTGAAAGTGTAAAATGGTATAGCTAATTTGGGAAAGGTTTGAAGTTTCTTATAAAGTTACACAAAAATTTACCGTACCTTCCAGCAATGACATACCTAGATATCTACACTCAATAGCTGAAAGCATATATATGCATATTTTAAGAAGTGCATGTAAATGTTCATAACATCATTATTCATAATGGCTAGAAATGGAAACAGTATAAATGACCTTCAACTGGTCAATCAAGAAATGTGGTATATTCATAAAACATAATACTATTAGGAATAAAAAGAAATGCTGATAAGTAATACATGGATGAACCTGATAAACATGTACGTGAAAGAGGCCATAGTCTGAAATATGTGATTGTATTTACATTAAATAATCCAGTAAAGGCAAATAAGTAAAGATACAAAGGAAATTACTGACTGCTTAGGGCATGAGCTGTGGGATAGAGGCAGGGATTAACAGCTAATGGATATGAAGGATACTATTGGTGAGATGAAAATATTCTAAAATTGGATTATAATGATGGTTCAATGACTAAAAATCACTGAATGGTACAATTAAATGGATGAATTCTATGGAATGTACACCATACCTCCATAAATTTGTTGAAAATGATAGGGGGGTGATTAAAACAAGTAAAAACTAGGTCTATATGTCACCTTGATGTCCTCTTGGGTTTACTGTTGTTGGGACTTTCATGTGATCCTAGTATTCCTTCCTACTCCTGATGATAAGCCTCTGTCAGGACATATCACTACTCACCAGCAAGCTAGCTCTTTATTTGCAGGATACAGCTGTGGGTCCATGGCAGCTTACAGCCTCTGAAGCTGCAAGGTGAATAGGACCTTCTTAACACAAAACAAATTAGCATGTTCCAACTGCTGTGGGGCTTGAAATGCCCTCCTTTCTAATTTTTTCCTACTCATATTTCAGATCTCATCAAACCAGACAGCTTCAAGAAGTTCCATCTTCCTCGTTATCTACCTTTCCCTTCCTTCACATTCATAAACTCATCCTTCTGTTTCCCTGACTGCCTACTGTTTAGATGTTTGCTTTCTTCCGGCTACTGATGCCACTTGCATTACTTTTAGCACTGCTATTCTCTGACAGTGTGTAGTTAAGAACTAATTAAGTACTACTTACATGGGATGTTGTTAAAAATGTAGATGTCTATGTCTTACCTATAAGACTCCTAGTGGGTGGCTTAGAAATTAGTAATTCTGACGAACTCTAAGGCAGCTGCTATGTATGTAGTGTATGGACCATGCACTGTTCTCAAGACTGAGATGACATTGTTGAGGACAGAATCCATCAGACTATTTTTGATGTAACTTTACTGAAGCATACTTTACATATGTATCATATTGAGGCATATCTTACATATAACCAATTTAAAGCATGCAATCCAATGATTTGTTACTAAATTTATCAAGTCATGCAACCATCTAAAACCATAAATTTTTAGAACATTTTCCTCACCCTGATATTATCTCTTGTGTTCATTTCCTGCTAATCTTTAGCTCCATCTCACACACTCTGCCCTAGGTAACCACTAATCTGTGTTCTGCTTCTATAGATTTCCCCTTTCTGAATATTAAAAAGAAAGAATGGAATTTATAATGTTCACTCTCTTCTGTTTAAAAACTATATGTAACTGACAAGTGAATGAGAAAACCCTGAGCAGCCGCCTAGTGTCATGGTATCAGTGACTTGTTCCTTGATATTGCTAAATAGTATTCCATTGTATAGGATAGACATTTAGGTTGTTTCCAATTTTGGGCTATTATGAATAAAACTGATAGGAATATTATATTCATGTGCAAATCTTTGTGTAGATATGTTTTCTTTATTCTTGGGTAGAAACCTAAGAGAAGAATAGAAACCTTATAGTAAATTTATATTTAACATTATAAGAAGCTGCCAAACTATTTTCAGATTGTCTGTGTATTATTTACATTCCCCTCACAGGAGGCTTCTTGATTCTTCACATTCAAGCCAACACCTGTCATTGTCTTTTTGAGAATAGCCTTTCTGGTTGCTATGAAATGATATCTCATTGTGGTTTTAATTTGTATTACTCTACTGACTAATGGCACTGAACATCTTTTCATGGCTTATCAGCCATTCATATATAGTTTTTGGTGAAACTTCCATTCAAATCTTTGGTCCATGTTTTGACTGGGTTGTTTGTTTTTATGGTTATATTGTAAAGGTTCTTTATATATGCAGTATACACATTCTTTACCAAAATATGTGTTTTGCAAATTCTTCCTGTCTCTGGCTTGTTTTTTCATTTTGTTACTGTATATGAAGTACAGGAGTTTTGAATTTTAAGGAAGTCCAATTTATTAAAATTTTTATGTACCGTGATTTTGATACTGTATTTAAGAAGTCTTTACCTAGCCTAAGTTCTTATATATTTTCTCTTATGTTATCTTCTAATGTGTTTACTGCTTTAGCTCTTTAAGTCTGTAATACATTTTGCATTAATTTGTTTAGTGTAAGATAAAGATCTAAGATAATTTTTTTGCATGTGGGTATCCATTTGCCCAAGAATCATTTGCTAAAAAGGCAAATAAATTTTCTCTATAAAAAAGAATATGTCTACCACACTCCCTTGATAACTGTAGACTTATATTAAGCTTTGAAACTGGGAAGTCAAAGTCTTCCCACTTTGTTCTCCATTCCAAAATTGTTTTGGCTACTCTTAGGTCTTTTCAGTTCCATGTATCTTTTAGGATCACCTTGTCAATTTCTGCCCCAAAGACTTACTGGAATTTTGATAGGTGTTGTGTTGAATCTATAGATCAATCTGGGGAAGATTTACATCTTAACATTTATGAGTATTCCAATTCATGTAAGTGGAATATCTTTCCAATCATTTGGAAATTAATTTCCTCAGCAATGCTTATAACTTTTAGTGATATCATTCAGCCATAAAAGCAGAAAGCCATTTGTGACAACATGGGTGGACTTAGAGGGTAAGTGAAATAAGCCAGGTAGAAAAGTACAAAAACATATGATTTCACTTATTTTTGAAATCTAAAAACTAAACAAAATGAATGAAACAGAAATAAACTCACAGACACCGAGAAGTGACTGGTGGTTGGCATGGGGGAGGGTTAGAGGTGGGCTGGTGGGTGAAACAGGTGAAGGGGACAAGGGGCACAAAATCTCAATCATAATATAAATTAATCATGTGGGTGAAAGTACAGCATAGAGAATATAGTCAGTAATTCTCTAACATCTTTCTATGTTGACAGTAACTACACTAGTTGGGGTAAGGACTTAAAAATGTATGTAACTGTTGAATCACTATGGTGTATACTTGAAACCAATATAATATTGTATATCAACTATACTTCAATAAAAAATAATAAATTTTAGCGTATAAGTCTTCCACCAATTTTGTTACACTTTTTCCTATGTATTATATATTTTTAAATCTTACCTGAATATTTGCGGTCTATCATGATCACAGGTAGTTTTAAAACTACATACCTAGGTATTAACAATGGTTATGTCTGATAATGTAATAACAAGTAAATTAAAAAAAAACCCTTTTTGTCTATATTTTCCAAAATTTATAGAAGTTTCATGAATTTCTTTTTAAGTTGGTTATGCCCCCAAATATAAACCATCAATCTAAAAGAGAAAACATATGAAAGTGAAAACCCTAACAACAAAAATTAAAGATATTATGTGTATTATACTCTTACTAATACCAGGAATTTTCCCTCAGCACTTTACATTTAATTTTCTCAATGACTTCATGAATTGTATCTGCTATCATGGTCGATTTCTTGATATGGAAATTGAGTCACGAAGTGACTAAGGAACTTGTCTAAAGTCCAAGGCCTATAAACAGTAGAGTAGTGCTCTGAACTGCTCTAGATCCCATGGTCTTCTGCTGAATACTGGAATAAAATCCATCAAAATGTAAGTGTAAACATATCTGGGGAGGTTTTGATAGAAATTTTGAATTAAAATGTTTTTCTGGATTTTCTAAATGAGTGTTAATACTTTTGTAATTAGAAAAAACAAATAGAAAATACTACAAAATAACTCATGGTAGGAAATGAGAGGAAATATTTGAGTCAGAGAAAGTATACTGCATGTGATACTTTTGTTTGCTTGACTGATCATCCTGAAATTCACAGTCACCAGTGGGCACCCAATGAATGAAAACATTTTATCTTTCTTTCTCTGTGAAATACCTATTCTATTACTATAATCAAAATTTCACACTTAAATCCTGTATTACTTTATCAAAACCACAGGGGCAATTTTAGCAGTGTAACAAAAAGAAGTACACATTCACATATTCAGATATATCTAAATAATGATAGCAGTGGAAATTTAGATATTTCAAAGTAATTTTTTGGAAAGGTATACAGCTTGTTTTCTTTCATTCATATGCCATTAAATGAATTCCTACATAACATTTAAATTGATGTTTTCACTCAGGTGTCTTCTTTTTTTGTGTCTTGTTAGTGAACAAGGTTTTAATGTCCCAAAGTCATAAGGTCGTTAGAAAAACCTTGTATTCTATAATTAAAAATTGTTATCCCTTTAGCTGTTGTGCTCAACAAAGGCATAAGGCACAGTGTCCTTTAGAGACATTGCTCCTGAGGTGGGAGTAAAAGATTTTGACCTTTTAGTGCAGTATTCATGAGTTGGAAGAACTTCGTTTATTTTAGGTAAAGAGCAAATGGAGCATTGCCTATTTTCAGTAATTCAAGAGACTGGAGTCACCTACAACTTGCCAGTCAATAGTCTTTTATAATGTTTTCCATTTAGAAAACTACCGTAGTTGTATTTAAAACATCAGTGGCCTTTAGCTAGCAAAATGTGTGTGTACACACATGCACACATACCCACACCCCTATACAGTCACCATCCAGTCGCTGGTGAGCTGTAGTCATGAAGAACACAAGTCTCATGTGAAAATCTTCCTCCTCCTCCAATGGAAAAGACATATTCTTCAAAACTGAGAAATCTTTCAAGAACTGACTCTTAAATGTAAAATAATTAGAGCCTTGGGGCTCCATCTAGTTCAGTGTTTGAGTGTGGAAAAAAATGGCGTAAGGCCTATTAGATATTAACCAACTCTATAAGCACACTGATATTGGTTGGCCCAGCTTGCTCATATAAAAAATTAAGTGCATGGATAATCTCTGCACTTTTATTTTAAAAGGGAAAATTAGGATAATAATTGAAAACTGGTAAGAATAGATTCTGTCTCTTCTACCTTAGTCTCAAAGTCACATTTTAAAATCATATGTAAATGCTTAGAAAGTTAAATTCCTTTTTGGTTCATTTAGACCACATGGAATTACAGACACCTAAAAAATTATGTAACTTCATGAGGTATTTGAATTATCTTAAGTCTGTACATTCCAAGAAGAAGCAGATTTAGTCATGAGGATTCACCATGCTGCTCTAAACAATCGATATAAATTACTGCATAATTAGTCTAGCTGCAATAATCTATGGATCACGTAGACAAGCTGCAGAGAGCCAAGGCCATGGATTTTGCCTGGAGACCTGAATGTAAATGCTGGGGAACATAGAGTACTATTGAGAAAGAATGTGGCAAAAACTGAAAAGGGAAATAAGAACAGGTTTGAAAGTATGTGGAGTGGGCTTGGGAACTGATCTATGTGAGGGGCCCAAATTTCCTTGTAGTGCTGGTCAGAAATACAGAGTCAATTAGCACCTCTTCTAGTCAGGACCCCCTTAGAAGAAAAGAGGGACTTAGGCATGGTAGTGAGAGGGGAGAAGACAATGTGCTGATTTTAAAAACAGCATGGAAAGAGAAATTATGAGTGGTATTAATAACTTGTGATAATTATGTAATTTCAGAAGGCTAACCTGGGAGTAAGCCAAGATTTATTTTTAGAATCAGATGTGTCAGACACATTTACACAAAACCAATTTCCTAAATCATCAAAGATAGAAACCTTGGAACTATAGGAACTATATACTGAATACCTATTTTCCAAAAAACATGTATTGGTTGTTTTAGAACAGAATGACTATTTTATTGGTGGCACATTCAACAAAAATCTTAAATAGAAATAACACAGTCCTCCTTATTATATTTGACCTGATATAAACTATGGACAAGATGTATATATGTAAGAAAATAAAATTCTCTAATGGACCAGTTAGTAGGAAGATTCAACATAGTTGAAGAAAGCTACATTTTTCTTTGAATTCTGCTATGACCAGAACAGAAGGGGGGCCATGTGGTGAGGAGGGTGAATGTGATCTGTATGTGATTCACTGAAAGGAAAAAAAAATTCTTATGGAATCTAATTATGTATAGAAACAAAATACATGATTCATTTTGTACTAGATTTTTTCAGAAAAATTTTAAGTTCAAACAGTCAAAGAGTTTAGAAGAAAAATCAACTAATTAGGATAAATCTGGTTAACTGAGGATGACTGAGCAGCATAATTAACACTCTTTTTGGAAATGAGAGGAAATATTTGAGTCAGAGAAAGTATACTGTCTTGTACATGTATCTGATTTAAAAGAAAACTTCAGGATATTATTTAGTTTCCAGATATGAGCTTGATAAATATTATTGTTCATAATTTTGTAAGTGTCAAAATGGACCTTTTTGAAAATTGGATTGATGCCATTAAAAATTCTTTATCAATATATCATGAGATTTGATGCAAAATGTCCAGGTCGACTGCATTGAGATTCCATATACTGGTAGACTCACAGGTTCTTCTGTG
Source organism: Manis javanica (assembly GCF_040802235.1). NCBI lineage: Eukaryota > Metazoa > Chordata > Mammalia > Pholidota > Manidae > Manis > Manis javanica. The sequence continues at coordinate 49,440,533 of NC_133160.1, forward strand.
AATTAGGCACTATGAAGAAGATAACAGCAGGAACAGGGAAAAGTTTACTGCATGAAGGGAGTATGACAAGAAGAAGTACATAACAGTACTCCCAAAAAGTATTTGAATGGAGGAGGAGTTTAATACCAAATAATTGGGGGGAGGTCAATGTTTGTCTCACAGTTGGAGAGGGACAATCTAAGAACAGTCAAGGTATAGAGACAAGGCAGGACAGTCAGGTTTGCATAGGAAGCCCCATCAGCAGACAACAGAGGTTTAAGCCCAGGAAGCCCCCAGAAGAGGATTGTGATGGATATTGCAGATGGGCTTTCTCAAAGTCAGTTCCTGCTTTCTAGTGTGGCTTCCTATACTGCAGAGGTGGGAGAGCTAAAATCTACATTTCCTTTATTTCTGGATGTGATTTTATGTTCTGCCAACCAGATGCCTTTACATAAATAAGTCTTAAATTCAGAACTGAAATAAGAGTGGAGGGAAACCTGGCGTGAGGCTCCTAGTTTTGCTGGTGCCTAGCGAAGTGGCAATGCTTTGATCCTGAGCTAGCAGCTGTTGTCATGACTTCTTGATGCATCAGGAAGCCTCCTGATAATGGCTAGGACGACAGCATTTCTGCAACCTAATTTAAGAGGTTTTTCTCCTAGAAGATCAGACTAAAATCTCTTCAGTTTATAAACAGTTTTATAAGTCATTCAATACCCCCTTCAAATGAATTCCTTTCTGCTGACACAATCTAGAATAGATTTTGTTCTCTATAATTGATCCCTCACAGGGTAATTGCTGGATAGAGTGGTTGCAAGCAACAAACTCTTAAAGAAGTAAGATTCTACGATTGGTTAGCCTGCCAGTTTGAACTTCAGGCAGCTGAGATTCTGCTGGTATCATAAGATAGACACTGGTACACACTTGTGATATATTATCATCACCTGGGGTTGTTTAGAGTAAGAAACCTATCAGTTACAATGGGTTTGGTGGCTTAAGTGACATGGTCATTATAGGAAAACTAGGGAATGCAAGTACTGTTATGGGGATGTGGGGTGGATCTTTCTATCAGTTCCAAAGAACATAAAGGAAAAATGATAAAAAGATATTTAAAGTGTTCTGCTTAAGTTATGGTCAGAGGATCAGGGGACTTTTATGGCTGCCTGCAAGAGTTCTGTCTTGTAGCTGTTGAACTGACAGAGCCAAAAGATAGATTCAGAGTCTGATCCTTCAAGTCTCTGGACTGCAATGTAGGGTGAATTCATAGATTTCCCATTTCTTATGTGAATACTAGAGCATTTACTAGAAAGAAGGCATTTATTGAAACGGAATTAAGTAAATTCCTATGTCTCTGATGCCTTAAAAACCCAAATTCTACCAAGTATTCCTTGAAAACAGACACAAACTTGTTTTCCATTTGATGAGGCTGTTCCTTTCTTGCAAGAAGGCCCTGTGATGACTTCACCTGAAGAATTTAAGTCAGCAGGAGATGTCAGTTCCCTGCATGCCCTACACCAGAGCACTGCTTTCAGAGTCATAGCTAGAATCAAATCCCAGCATGCTGGTGTGGTGGCAGACACAAAACTGAAGCTGGGAGGGGGAAGGTTTATACAACAAAAAGAATCACATGATTTTGCTCATTTGCGATGGTAAAAATCTGCAATATGTGTGAGAACGGATTCTGAGGGTGCCAGACCAAGAAGAGAGAAGCATAATTTTAGATTGGGTTGATTATTTTACATTGGGCTTGCTTGCCAGAGTTTCTGGGTTCAATATGCTCATTTGAGCAGCTCAGAATTCTTGATAGAAATGTGGTATAGTGGTAGCCAATGCTTAAGTTATGATGCTAGAAATTTCATGGGATAATGTAGAGAAATGGAATCAAGGATAAGGAAATATGGGGGTATATTTATAATGTGCAGATCACGCATCTTCATCTAGATTTGTCTCACAACGGATCCTAAAGGACACTTCCTTCATTGAGGCACTAACTTCATCAAGATATACCTTGAGAAGTGCCAGAATGGTTGTCTCTTGCAGGCCAGGCCCAATGGTAGGATCTACTGCTAAAGAATAGAGCTCCTTGATTTCCCTGGAGGCAATGAGTCCCAGGTGGCAAAGTGCAAGAGACAGTGCATGCAGGACCCAAGACAGAGGCAAAATGGGTGTGTTTACTGTAGCAGGAAGCAGGGCTTAAGAGATGATCATAGGTGAATCTGTCGAGAATATTTGGCAGTGGTCAGCTGAATGAGAGAAGCTTAGGATTGAAATGATGTGCAGGCCTGTTATCATTCTCCTTGATCTGCAGAAACTGAAACTAAGACAAAAACAAAACTGTAGGTGGCCTGAGTTACTATGAGTTCTAGCCCTGTACAAGTTCCTAGACCCCACGGCCCAGCAGTGAATGGGAAGTACCCTGTGATAGCTCTGCAGGCACGGTTCACCTTCTTCCTAGTCTTCCCCTAAAAGTGATCTGCCATTCTCTCTCAGGAAAATACCTATGCCCAGGGGAAAGGAGCCACCCAGATCTTTGTCAGATTATTGACATGAGCTCTAGCTAGCATTAATTCTAGGAGACCCAGAATGCCACTGTCATCCACGACTCAGAGGGGTCTCCGTGAGGTCAGGGAGTACAAATAGAGATATGGTTTGGATCTGCATCGCTGTGGTTCAGCGGGACCTACTGGTCAATCATGCTGTAGTTACTGTCCCAGTTCCCATATGTATCATTGGAGCAGACATACTCATCAACTTCTGCATTTGCTTCTGGCCCATGGACTGAAAGCTCTGGACAGACAAGAAGAAGCCTCTGTGCTAAGGTGTTGCCATCATAGTAAACCTGAAAGAATGCCATATAGCTGGAAGGGTTGTAGAAAGGAGTGTTACTATCAAACACTTGAGAAGACAGGGATAGTAATTTCTTTTACATTCTCAAACTTCCCCACATTGTCAGAAAGTTCTCCTATTTGACCAATGAGAAGATAGATAGATCAATGGAGCATCAGAAACTTAGAGATTGATTTCAGATGAAGGTACTGCTCCTCATGTGATTTTTACTTTCTGAAGCTGCTTGACACAGATTCAGATGCCTGGTATGGATTTGTCAGGTTGGCGAATGCTTTTTCTAAATTAAAACTCCCATGAGAGCGGACCACAGAAGCACTTTTTAAAACAGTGACAGGGCAGCAATGAACTAAGGGTGAAATCAACTCTCTGGCAGTGTGTGGTAGTTCAGTTAGGGATGGCAAATGTTTCCTGTGAAGGCCAAATAGTAAATATTTTAGGGTTTGTAAGCCATGTTTAGTCTCTGTTGCATATTATTCTTCTTCCACTTTCTTTTAAAACAAACTGACAAAGTAAAAAACACAAGCTTTACAAAAATAGCCAAGAGGGAGATTTGGCTTCCAGGCCAGGGTTTGCTGGGCCCTGATTTAGCTCACAGGCTCCTTAGCCATCTCACCAGTCCCTAGGATGCCATGCTGCTTCATCACATCGATAACATTATCATTATAGATGTGGTGAGCAGATATTAGGCCTGGATATCATTGTAAGACATATTAACGTCAAAAATGGAAGATGAATCTTGTAAAAGTTCAGTGACCTGTTTCCAAGACAAAGAAACAATTCTCAAGAAGTTGTTTTTTTTTTTTTTGAGAGGGCATCTCTCATATTTATTGATCATATGGTTGTTATCAACAATAAAATTCTGTATAGGGGACTCAATGCACAATCATTAATCAACCCCAAGCCTAATTCTCAGCAGTCTCCAATCTTCTGAAGCATAATGAACAAGTTCTTACATGGTGAACAAGTTCTTACATAGTGAATAAGTTCCTACATGGTTAACAGTGCAAGGGCAGTCATCACAGAAACTTTCAGTTTTGATTACGCATCATGAACTATAAACAATCAGGTCAAATATGCTTATTCATTTGATTTTTATACTTCATTTATATGTGAATCCCACAATTCTCCATTATTATTATTATTAGTCTTATTTTTATTCTTAATAAAATGGTGAAGTGGTAGGTAGATGCAAGATAAAGGTAGAAAACATAGTTTAGTGCTGTAAGAGGGCAAATGTAGATGATCAGGTGTATGCCTATAGACTAAGTATTAATCCAAGCTAGACAAGGGCAACAAAACATCCACGGATGCAGAAGATTTCTCTCAAAACAGGGGGGTGGTGAGGTTCTAAGCCTCACCTCTGTTGATCGCCAATTTCTCACCTGATGGCCCCCCTGCAACTGGGCCTGTCTTAGGTTGTTCCTCCCTTGAGGAATCTTACCTGTCTCTGGCTAATCAGTCATCTTCAAGGGCCATACAGGGAAAAGTAAAGTTGGTAAGTGAGAGAGAAGCAATATTGTTAGAAAAGGTTAACTTTTTACTTCCTTGCAGATTTATGCCCTGTGGCTTCTATGCCCAGCATTTGTCTTGAGGTATCTTTACCACTTGGAAGAATTATGATACTCGGTAATTTCAATATGAGGCACGAATTCTATTTAAGGGTTGTAATTAGGAAGGAAGAAGAAAAGCTATAGAAGTGGTAGACTGAAGAAAACATGGGAAGGTTGATTATTTCTTTGACATATCTTCTTGTAGTGTAACATAAGCATGTATAGGTTTTAAACTACTAATTAAATTGCATGCACACATTAACATAATAGGAATACAGCTACATAACAAAAGCAGACCTACAATTACCAGCCATATCCAGTGAAACCAAGAAAACCAGTTAGGCACCCTAGGCATTTGTGAAAACTTATCAATGATATGACGGATATTGTCTAGTGAATTTGAATAGTTTGAGAAAAATCAGACAAATTAAAACAACACATTCCTGGGAGCAATTCACATCCCATATGTTCTTTTAACAGTAGATAGCCTATAGTTGCAAGATTTTGGAGCGCTACAACTTGCACTTCTCCTAATTCTTGCTTGAGTTCTGACAGTACAGATCCTGTCAAATTTGTTGTTTTACTGTATGCACAGGCCAGCTTAGATACCTCCTTCTTCATTCCAATGGCAAGTCCAGAAACTGGTGGGATGAATGCAGCTACAACTGCAACAGCACCAGGAACTTTGTTGAAGTTTTTTGATGATCATCTTCTGGAATGACTCTTCCAGAGAATGTTGATGTTGGAAGTTCTTCTTCATATCATATCTTAATTTGTTTTCTGGGTAACCAAATTAGGCTTTGATCCTCTGTATAAACACAAACAAACCCTTTGCCCAGCTTTTGATATGCCCTTTATACCATTGTGAAGAACTTATTGGAGATCATCACACAGGAACTGCTTTTTTTTTTAAGAGAAAGGAATATTATCAGAAAAATGTACTTCCATAGCTGATCATCTGACACCCTTTAAATTATCAAAATTAAGGATGTTTAAAGCATTAATCGGTGATTTGATCCATTTTGAATTTAATTTTGTGTATGGGGTTAGACAATGGTCCAGTTTCATTCTCCTACATGTAGCTGTCCAGTTTTGACAGCACCATCTGTTGAAGAGACTGTCCTTTCCCCATTGTATGTCCATGGCCCCTTTATAAAATATTAATTGACCATATATGTTTGGGTTAATGTCTGGAGTCTCTAATCTGTTCCACTGGTCTGTGGCTCTGTTCTTGTGCCAGTACCAAATTGTCTTCATTACTATGGCTTTGTAGTAGAGATTGAAGTTGAGGAGTGAGATCCCCCCTACTTTTTTCTTCTTTCTCAGGATTGCTTTGGTTATTCGGGGTCTTTGGTGTTTCCATATGAATTTTTGAACTATTTGTTTCAGTTCATTGAAGAATGTTGCTGGTAGTTTCATAGGGATTGCATCAAATCTGTATATTGCTTTGGTCAGGATCGCCATTTTGACGATATTAATTCTTCCTAGCCACAAGCATGGGATGAGATTCCATTTATTAGTGTCCCCTTTAATTTCTCTTAAGAGTGATTTGTAGTTTTCAGGGTATAGGTCTTTCACTTCTTTGGTTAGGTTTATTCCTAGGTATTTTATTCTTTTTGATGCAATTGTGGATGGAGTTGTTTTCCTGATTTCCCTTTCTATTGGTTCATTGTTAGTGTATAGGAAAGCCACAGTTTTGTATCCTGCAACTTTGCTGTATTCCGATATCAGTTCTAATAGTTTTGGAGAGGAGTCTTTAGGGTTTTTTATGTACAATATCATGTCATATGCATATAGTGACAGTTTAACTTCTTCTTTACCAAACTGTATTCCTTGTATTTCTTTTTTTTGTCTGATTGCCATGGCTAGGACCTCCAGTACTATGTTAAATAACAGTGAGGAGAGTGAGCATCCCTGTCTTGTTCCCGATCTCAGAGGAAAAGCTTTCAGCTTCTCGCTGCTCAGTATGATTTTAGCTGTGGGTTGATCATGTATGGCCTTGATTATGTTGAGGTACTTGCCCTCTATTCCCATTTTGTTGAGAGTTTTTATCATGAATGGATGTTGAATTTTCTCAAATGCTTTTTCAGCATCTATGGAGATGACCATGTGGTTTTTGTCTTTCTATTTGTTGATGTGGTGGATGATGTTGATGGATTTTCAAATGTTGTACACTCGTTTCATCGCTGGGATGAATCCCCTTTGGTCATGGTGTATGATCCTTTTGATATATTTTTGAATTCGGTTTGCTAATATTTTATTGAGTATTTTTGCATCTACATTTATCAGGGATATTGGTCTGTAATTTTCTTTTTTGGTGGGGTCTTTGCCTGGTTTTGGTATTAGGGTGATGTTGGCTTCATAGAATGAGTTTGGGAGTATTCCCTCCTCTTCTATTTTTTGGAAAACTTTAAGGAGAATGGGTATTATGTCTTCTCTGTGTGTCTGATAAAATTCTGAGGTAAATCCATGTGGTCCAAGGGTTTTCTTCTTGGGTAGTTTTTTGATTACCATTTCAATTTCTTTGCTTGTAATTGGTTTTTTTAACTTTTGTGTTTCTCCTTGGTCAGTCTTGGGAGGTTGTATTTTTCTAGGAAGTTGTCCATTTCTTCTAGGTTTTCCAGCTTGTTGGCATATAGGTTTTCATAGTAGTCTTTAATAATTCTTTGTATTTCTGTGGAGTCTGTCGTGATTTTTCCATTCTCATTTCTGATTATGTTGATATGTGTTGATTCTCTTTTTCTCTTAATAAGTTTGGCTAGAGGCTTATCTCTTTTGTTTATTTTCTCAAAGAACCAGCTCTTGGTTTCATTGTTTTTGGTATTGTTTTATTCTTCTCAATTTTATTTATTTCTTCTCTAATCTTTATTATGCCCCTTCTCCTGCTGACTTTAGGCCTCATTTGTTCTTCTTTTTCCAGTTTCGATAATTGTGATGTTAGACTATTCATTTGGGATTGTTCTTCCTTCTTCAAGTGTGCCTGGATCGCTATATGCTTTCCTCTTAAGACTGCTTTCGCTGCATCCCACAGAAGTTGGGTGTTTGTGTTGTTGTTGTCATTTGTTTCCATATATTCCTTGATCTCTATTTTAATTTGTTCATTGATCCGTTGATTATTTAGGAGCATGTTTTTAAGCCTCCATGTGTTTGTGAGCCTTTTTGTTTTCTTTGTAGAATTTATTTCTAGTTTTGTACCTTTGTGGTCTGGAAATTTGGTTGGTAGAATTTCAATGTTTTAGAATTTACTGAGACTCTTTTTGTGAGCTAGTATGTGGTCTATTCTGGAGAATGTTCCATGTGCACTTGAGAAGAATGTATATCCTGTTGCTTTTGGATGTAGAGTTCTATAGATGTCTATTAGGTCCATCTGTTCTACTGTGTTGTTCAGTGTCTCCGTGTCCTTACTTATTTTCTGCCCATTGGATCTGTCCTTTGGCGTGAGTGGCATGTTGAAGTCTGCTAAAATGAATGCATTGCATTTTATTTACTCCTTTAGTTCTGTTAGTATTTGTTTCACCCATGCTGGTGCTCCAGTGTTGAGTGCGTATATATTTAGAAAGGTTATATCCTCTTGTTGCACTGAGCCCCTTATCATCATATAATGTCTTTCTTTATCTCATGTTACTTTCTTTATTTTGAAGTCTATTTTGTCTGATATCAGTACAGCAACCCCTGCTTTCTTCTCTCTGTTGTTTGCTTGAAATATGTTCCATCACTTGACTTTCAGTTTGTGCATGTCTTTGGGTTTGAGGTGAGTTTCTTGTAAGCAGTATATAGATGGGTCTTGCTTTTTTTTTTTTTTTTTTTTTGAGAGGGCATCTCTCATATTTATTGATCAAATGGTTGTTAAAAACAATAAAATTCAGTATAGGGGGGTCAACGCTCAATGTACAATCATTAATCCATCTCAAGCCTAATTCTCGTCAGTCTCCAATCTTCTGAGGCATAACGAACAAGTTCTTACATGGTGAACGAATTCTTACATAGTGATTAAATTCTTACATGGTGAACAGTACAAGGGCAGTCATCACAGAAACTTTCGGTTTTGATCATGCAATATGACCTATAAACAATCAGGTCAAATATGAATATTCGTTTGATTTTTGTACTTGATTTATATGTTGATCCCACATTTCTCCTATTATTATTATTATTTTTAATTTTAATAAAATGCTGAAGTGGTAGGTAGATGCAAGATAAAGGTAGAAAACATAGTTTAGTGCTGTAAGAAGGCAAATGTAGATGATCAGATGATCAGGTGTGTGCCTATGGACTAAGTATTAATCCAGGCTAGACAAGGGCAGCAAGACATCCACAGATGCAGAAGATTTCTCTCAAAGCAGGGGGGGTGAGGTTCTGAGCCTCACTTCTGTTGATCCCCAAATTGTCACCTGATGGCCCCCCTGCGACTGTGCCTGTTTTAGGTTGTTCCTCCCTTGAGGAATGTTACCCGTCTCTGGCTAGCCAGTCATCTTCCGGGGCCATACAGGGAAATGTAAAGTTGGTAAGTGAGAGAGAAGCCATATTGTTTGAAAAGGTTAGCTTTTTACTTCTTTGCAGATTTATGCCCTGTGGCTTCTATGCCCAGCACTTGTCTTGAGGTATCTTTACCACCTGGAGGAATTATGATACTCGGTAAATTCGATATGAGGCACGAATTCTATTTAAGGGTTGTAATTAGGAAGGAAGAAGAAAAGCTATAAATGTAGCATATGAAGGAAACTTGGGAGGATTGATTATTTCTTTGACATATCTTCTTGTATAGTACCTTAAGTATGTATAGGTTTTAAACTACTAACTAATTTGCACACACATATTAACATAATAGGAATACGGTGACATAAACAAAGCAAATCTATAATTACCATCCATCTCCAGTGAAGCCAAGAAAACCATTTAGGCACCCAAGGCATTTGTGAAAATTTATCTATGATATGATGGATATTGTCCAACTGTACTTGAACCATCAGACAAATTAAAGCAGCCCATTTCTGGGATCTGTTCACATCCCATATGTTCTTTTAACCGTAGATGGTCTTTAGTCATAAGATTTTGGAGTGCTACACCTTGCACCCCTCCCAAATCCTGGTTGAGTTCCAACAGTACAGATCCGGTCAAATTCGTTGTCTCACTGTATGCACATGCCAGCCTAGACATCTCCCTCCTCATTCTTATGGCAAGTCCAGGAGATGGTGGGCTGGATGCAGCCACAACTGCAGCATCATCCGGATCCCAGTGGAGGCTTTTTGATGATCATCCCCTGGCACAAGTCCACCAGTGAGTGCTGATGCCGGAAGCTCCTCCTCATATCGTATCTTAGTTCATTTTCTGGGTATCCAAGCAAGGCCTTGATCTTCTGCATAGAAACAAACAGACCCTTTGCCCACACTTTGACATGCCCTCTATACCACTGTGCAGAACTCATTGGAGGCCAGCACACAGTAACTGCTTTTTTTTTTTTTTTCTTAAATTAAGAGAAGGGAATATTATCAGAAAAGAGTACCTCCATAGCTGATCATCTGACACCCTTTAAGTGATCAACATTAAGGATATTTAAAGCATGCGTTGATCTTTGATTTACCATTAGTTTTATCCTGTTAAGGAGTACTCCCCCTTTTCTTGCATTCTTTCTTTCTTTTATTTTTTTTTTAAATTTTTAATCTACACTGACATGAAGAATACTATGTTTACTATGCTCTCCCCTATATCAGGTCCCCCCTAACAACCACATTACGGTTACTGTCCATCAGCTTAGCAAAATGTTGTAGAGTCACTACTTGTCCTCTCTGTGTTGTGCAGCCCACCCTCCCATTGCTCCCTCCCCCCCATGCATGCTAATCTTAATACCCCCCTTCTTCTCCCCCCCTCCCTTATCCCTCCCTGCCCACCCATCCTCCCCAGTTCCCTTCCCTTTGGTACCTGTTAGTCCATTTTTGGGTTCTGGAATTCCACTGCTGTTTTGTTCCTTCAGTTTTTCCTTTGTTCCTATACTCCTCAGATGAGTGAAATCATTTGGTATTTCTCTTTCTCCGCTTGGCTTATTTCACTGAGCATAATACTCTCCAGCTCCATCCATGTTGCTGCAAATGGTTGGATTTTTCCACTTCTTATGGCTGAGTAGTATTCCATTGTGTATATGTACCACATCTTCTTTATCCATTCATCTACCGATGGACATTTAGGTTGCTTACAATTCTTGGCTATTGTAAATAGTGCTGCGATAAACATAGGAGTGCATCTGTCTTTCTCAAACTTGATTGCTGTGTTCTTAGGGCAAATTCCTAGGAGTGGAATTCCTGGGTCAAATGGTAGGTCTGTTTTGAGCATTTTGATGCACCTCCATACTGCTTTCCACAATGGTTGAACTAATTTACATTCCCACCAGCAGTGTAGGAGGGTTCCCCTTTCTCCACAGCCTCGCCAACATTTGTTGTTGCTTGTCTTTTGGATGGCAGCTATCCTTACTGGTGTGAGGTGAACCTCATTGTAGTTTTAATTTGCATTTCTCTGATAATTAGCGATGTTGAGCATCTTTTCATGTGTCTCTTGGCCATCTGTATTTCTTTTTTGGAGAACTGTCTGTTCAGTTCCTCTGCCCATTTTTTAATTGGGTTGTTTGTTTTTTGTTTGTTGAGGCGTGTGAGCTCTTTATATATTCTGGACGTCAAGCCTTTATCGGATCTGTCATTTTCAAATATATTCTCCCATACTGTAGGGTTCCTTTTTGTTCTATTGATGGTGTCTTTCACTGTACAGAAGCTTAATGTAGTCCCACTTGCTCATTTTTGCTGTTGTTTTCCTTGCCCGGGGAGATATGTTCAAGAAGAGATCACTCATATTTATGTCTAAGAGGTTTTTGCCTATGTTTTTTTCCAAGAGTTTAATGGTTTCATGCCTTACATTCAGGTCTTTGATCCATTTTGAGTTTACCTTTGTATATGGGGTTAGACAATGTTCCAGTTTCTTTCTCCTACATGTAGCTGTCCAGTTTTGCCAGCACCATCTGTTGAAGAGACTGTCATTTTGCCATTGTATGTCCATGTTAATTGACCATATATGTTTGCGTTAATGTCTGGAGTCTCTAATCTGTTCCACTGGTCTGTGGCTCTGTTCTTGTGCCAGTACCAAATTGTCTTGATTACTATGGCTTTGTAGTAGAGCTTGAAGTTGGGGAGTGAGATCCCCCCTACTTTATTCTTCTTTTTCAGGATTGCTTTGGCTATTCGGGGTCTTTGGTGTTTCCATATGAGTTTTTGAATTATTTGTTCCAATTCATTGAAGAATGTTGCTGGTAATTTCAGAGGGATTGCATCAAATCTGTATATTGCTTTGGGCAGGATGGCCATTTTGACGATATTAATTCTTCCTAGCCATGAGCATGGGATGAGTTTCCATTTATTAGTGTCCCCTTTAATTTCTCTTAAGAGTGACTTGTAGTTTTCAGAGTATAAGTCTTTCACTTCTTTGGTTAGGTTTATTCCTAGGTATTTTATTCTTTTTGATGGAATAGTGAATGGAATTGTTTTCCTGATTTCTCTTTCTATTGATTCGTTGTTAGTGTATAGGAAAGCTACAGATTTCTGTGTGTTAATTTTGTATCCTGCAACTTTGCTGTATTCCGATATCAGTTCTAGTAGTTTTGGAGTGGGGTCTTTAGGGTTTTTTATGTACAGTATCATATCATCTGCAAATAGTGACAGTTTAACTTCTTCTTTACCAATCTGGATTCCTTGTATTTCTTTGTTTTGTCTGATTGCCGTGGCTAGGACCTCCAGTACTATGTTAAATAACAGTGGGGAGAGTGGGCATCCCTGTCTGGTTCCCTATCTCAGTGGAAATCCTTTCAGATTCTCGCTGTTCAGTATAATGCTGGCTGTGGGTTTATCATGTATGGCCTTTATTATGTTGAGGTACTTGCCCTCTATTACCATTTTGCTGAGAGTTTTTATCATGAATGGATGTTGAATTTTGTCAAATGCTTTTTCAGCATCTATGGAGATGATCATGTGGTTTTTGTCTTTCTTTTTGTTGATGTGGTGGATGATGTTGATGGATTTTCGAATGTTGTACCATACTTGCATGCCTGGGATGAATCCCACTTGGTCATGGTGTATGATCCTTTTGATATACTGTTGAATTCTGTTTGCTAATATTTTATTGAGTATTTTTGCATCTACATTCATCAGGGATATTGGTCTGTAATTTTCTTTTTTGGTGGGGTCTTTTCCTGGTTTTGGTATTAGGGTGATGTTGGCTTCATAGAATGAGTTTGGGAGTATTCCCTCTTCTTCTATTTTGTGGAACACTTTAAGGAGAATGGGTATTATGTCTTCTCTGTGTGTCTGATAAAATTCCGAGGTAAATCCGTCCGGCCCCGGGGTTTTGTTCTTGGGTAGTTTTTTGATTACTGTTTCAATTTCTTTGCTTGTAATTGGTTTGTTTAACTTTTGTGTTTCTTCCTTGGTCAGTCTTGGGAGGTTGTATTTTTCTAGGAAGTTGTCCATTTCTTCTAGGTTTTACAGCTTGTTGGCATATAGGTTTTCATAGTAGTCTTTCATAATTCTTTGTATTTCTGTGGATCTGTCGTGATTTTTCCATTCTCATTTCTGATTATGTTGATTTGTGTTGACTCTCTTTTTCTCTTAATAAGTTGGGCTAGAGGCTTATCTATTTTGTTTATTTTCTCGAAGAACCAGCTCTTGGTTTCGTTGATTTTTGCTATTGTTTTATTCTTCTCAATTTTGTTTATTTCTTCTCTGATCTTTATTATGTCCCTTCTTCTGCTGACTTTAGGCCTCATTTGTTCTTCTTTTTCCAGTTTTAATAATTGTGATGTTAGACTATTCATTTGGGATTGTTCTTCCTTCTTCAAGTGTGCCTGGATTGCTATATACTTTCCTCTTAAGACTGCTTTCGCTGCATCCCACAGAAGTTGGGGCTTAGTGTTGTTGTTGTCATTTGTTTCTATATATTCCTTGATCTCTATTTTGATTTGTTCATTGATCCATTGATTATTTAGTAGCATGTTGTTAAGCCTCCATGTGTTTGTGAGCCTTTTTGTTTTCTTTGTAGAATTTATTTCTACTTTCATACCTTTGTGGTCTGAAAAATTGGTGGGTAGAATTTCAATATTTTGGAATTTACTGAGGCTCTTTTTGTGAGCTAGTATGTGGTCTATTCTGGAGAATGTTCCATGTGCACTTGAGAAGAATGTATATCCTGTTGCTTTTGGATGTAGAGTTCTATAGATGTCTATTAGGTCCATCTGTTCTAGTGTGTTGTTCAGTGCCTGTGTGTCTTTACTTATTTTCTGCCCGGTGGATCTATCCTTTGGGGTGAGTGGTGTGTTGAATTCTCCTACAATGAATGCATTGCAGTCTATTTCCCTCTTTAGTTCTGTTAGTATTTGCTTCACATATGCTGGTGCCCCTGTATTGGGTGCATATATATTTAGAATGGTTATATCCTCTTTTTGGACTGAGCCCTTTATCATTATGTAGTGGCCTTCTTTATCTCTTGTTACTTTCTTTGTTTTGAAGTCTATTTTGTCTGATATTAGTACTGCAACCCCTGCTTTCTTCTCACTGTTGTTTGCCTGAAATATGTTTTTCCATCCCTTGACTTTTAGTCTATGCTCATCTTTGAGTTTAAGGTGAGTTTCTTGTAAGCAGCATATAGATGGGTCTTGCTTTTTTATCCATTCTATTACTCTATGTCTTTTGATTGGTGCATTAAGTCCATTTACATTTAGGCTGACTATTGAGAGATATGTACTTATTGCCATTTCAGGCTTTAGATTCGTGGTTACCAAAGGTTCAAGGTTAGCTTCTTTAGTATCTTACTGCCTATCTTAGCTCGCTTATTGAGCTGTTATATACACTGTCTGGAGATTCTTTTCTTCTCTCCCTTCTTATTCCTCCTCCTCCATTCTTCTTATGTTGTGTGTTTTGTTCTGTGCTCTTTTTAGGGATGCTCCCATCTAGAGCAGTCCCTGTAGGATGCCCTGTAGAGGTGGTTTGTGGGAAGCAAATTCACTCAGCTTTTGCTTGTCTGGGAATTGGTTGATCCCACCATCATATTTAAATGATAGTCGTGCTGGATACAGTATCCTTGGTTCAAGGCCCTTCTGTTTCATTGCATTAAGTATATCATGCCATTCTCTTCTGGCCTGTAGGGTTTCTGTTGAGAAGTCTGATGTTAGCCTGATTGGTTTTCCTTTATAGGTGACCTTTTTCTCTCTAGCTGCCTTTAAAACTCTTTCCTTGTCCTTGATCCTTGCCATTTTAATTACTATGTGTCTTGGTGTTGTCCTCCTTGGATCCTTTCTGTTGGGGGTTCTGTGTAATTCCATGGTCTGTTCGATTATTTTCTCCCCCAGTTTGGGGAAGTTTTCAGCAATTATTTCTTCAAAGACACTTTCTATCCCTTTTCCTCTTTCTTCCTCTTCTGGTATCCCTATAATACGAATGTTTTTCCTTTTGTATTGGTCACATATTTCTCTTAGTGTTGTTTCATTCCTGGAGATCCTTTTATCTCTCTCTATGTTAGCTTCTATACGTTCCTGTTCTCTGGCTTCTATTCCTTCAATGGCCTCTTGCATCTTATCCATTCTGCTTATAAATCCTTCCAGGGATTGTTTCACTTCTGTGATCTCTTTCCTGACATCTGTGATCTCCTTCCAGACTTCATCCCACTGCTCTTGCATTTTTCTCTGCATCTCATCCCACTGCTCTTGCATTTTTCTCTGCATCTCATCCCATTGCTCTTGCATTTTTCTCTGCATCTCTGTCAGCATGTTCATGATTTTTATTTTGAATTCTTTTTCAGGAGGACTAGTTAGGTCTGTCTCCTTCTCAGGTGTTGTTTCTGTGATCTTTGTCTGCCTGTAGTTTTGCCTTTTCATGGTGATAGAGATAGTTTGCAGAGCTGGTACAAGTGACCGCTGGAAGAGCTTCCCTTCTTGTTGGTTTGTAGCTTTTCCTGGGAGAATAGCGACCTCTAGTTGCTTGTGCTGGGTAGCTGTGCGCAGACAGGGCTTCTGCTTCCTGCCTAGTTGCTTTGGGGTTTATCTCCGCTGTTGCTGTGGGCTTGGCCTGGCAGGGGCTGTTCCTCCAAAATGGTGGAGCCCCGTTGTAGGGGGAGCGGCCAGGAGGCTATTTATCTCCATAAGGGGCCTCTGTGCTCCCTGCTGCCCAGGGGGTTAGAGTGCCCAGAGATCCCCAGATTCCCTGCCTCTGGTCTAAGTGACCTGTCCTGCCCCTTTAAGACTTCCAAAAAGCACTCTCCAAACCAAAACAACAACAGCAACAATGAGAGAGGGAACAGAAAGAAAGAAAAAAGAAAAAAAAAAAAAAAGGAAAAAACAAGTGATTTTTTTTTTTTTTTTTTTTTTGTCCTCAGGTGCCGGTCCCAGGCACCCTCTCACTGGTCCTGCTGCCCTGTCTTCCTTGCACCAGGGTCCCTGTCCTTTCAAGGCTTCCAAAATCACCCACCCACCATTCCCGCAGGGAAGGAACGCTCGATATTCTTTGTCCTCAGGCACTGGTCCCAGGCACCCGCTCACCAGTCCCGCCGCCCTGCCTCCCTAGCACCGGGGTCCCTGTCCCTTCAAGGCTTCCAAAAAGCACTCACCAAAAAGAGAGAAAAAAAGGGGAAAAATGCGTGATTTCTTCCGTCCTCAGGTGCCGGTCTCAGGCACCCACCCACCGGTCCCACAGGGAAAAACGCGGGATATTCTTTGTCCTCAGGTGCTGGTCCCAGGCACCCGCTCACCAGTCCCGCTGCCCTGCCTCCCTAGCACCGGGGTCCCTGTCCCTTTTAGGCTTCCAAAAAGCACTCGCAGAATAGAGAAAAAAAAAAAGGGGAAAAACGCGCGATTTCCTCTGTCCTCAAGTGCCGGTCTCAGGCACGTGCCCACCGGTCCCGCAGGGAAAAACGTGGGAAAATCTTTGTCCTCAGGCGGCGGTCCCAGGCACCCGCTCACCAGTCCCACCACCCTGCCTCCCTAGCACTGGGGTCCCTGTCCCTTCAAGGCTTCCAAAAAGCGCTCGCCAAAAAGAGAAAAAAAAAAGGGGGAAAAATGCGCGACCTCCTGCGTCCTCAGGCACCGGTCTCAGGCACCCACCCGCCGGTCCCGCAGGGAGAAACGCGGGATGTTCTTTGTCCTCCGGCGCCGTTCCCAGGCACCTGCTCACTGGTCCCGCCACCATGCCTCCCCAGCAACGGAGGCCCATCCCTCTAAGGCTTCCAAAAAGCGCTCGCCAAAAAAA
The DNA here is from genome assembly GCF_040802235.1 of Manis javanica. Classification (NCBI taxonomy): domain Eukaryota; kingdom Metazoa; phylum Chordata; class Mammalia; order Pholidota; family Manidae; genus Manis; species Manis javanica. The sequence continues at coordinate 49,457,175 of NC_133160.1, forward strand.
AAAAACCGCTCCAGTTTCTCTCCACCAGCCAGGAGCTGGGGGGAGGGGCGCTCGGGTCCCGCCGGGCCGGGGCTTGTATCTTACCCCCTTTGCAAGGTGCTGGGTTCTTGCAGGTGTGGATGTGGTCTGGATGTTGTCCTGTGTCCTGTGGTCTCTATTTTAGGAAGATTTTTCTTTGTTATATTTTCATAGCTCTATGTGTTTTTGGGAGGAGATTTCCACTGCTCTACTCACGCCGCCATCCTGGCTCCGCCTCCGGGTCTTGCTTTTTTATCCATTCTATTACTCTGTGTCTTTTGATTGGTGCATTCAGTCCATTTACATTTAGGGTGACTATTGAAAGACATGTACTTATTGCCATTGCAGGCTTTAGATTCGTGGTTACCAAAGATTCAAGGTTAGCCTCTTTAGAATCCTACTGCTTAACTTAGCTCACTTATTGAGCTGTTATATACACTGTCTGGAGATTGTTTTCTTCTCTCCCTTCTTATTCCTCCTCCTTCATTCTTTATATGTTGGTTGTTTTAGTCTGTGCTCTTTTGTGTTTCCTTTAACTGCTTTTAATGGGTAGTTGATTTCATTTTTTTGCCTTTAGTTAGTATTTGGTTGGTCTGCTTTTTTGCTGTGATTTTATTTTCTCAGGTGACATCTGTTTAGTTTTTGGAGTGCTCCCATCTAGAACAGTCCCTCTAAAATACCCTGTAGAGGTGGTTTGTGGGAGGCAAATTCCCTCAACTTTTCTTTGTCTGGGAATTGTTTAATCCCTCCTTCATATTTAAATGATAATCGTGCTGGATACAGTATCCTTTGTTCAAGGCTTTCTGTTTCATTACATTAAATATATCATGCCATTCTCTTCTGGCCTGTAAGGTTTCTGTTGAGAAGTCTGATGATAGCGTGATGGGTTTTCCTTTATAGGTGACCTTTTTCTCTCTAGCTGCTTTTAAAACTCTTTCTTTGTCCTTGATCTTTGCCATTTTAATTATTATGTGTCTTGGTGTTGTCCTCCTTGGGTCCTTTCTGTTGGGAGTTCTGTGTATTTCTGTGGTCTGAATGAATATTTCCTCCCCCAGTTTGGGGAAGTTTTCAGCAATTATTTCTTCAAAGACACTTTCTATCCCTTTTTATCTCTTTTCTTCTTCTGGTACCTCTATAATACAGATATTGTTCTTTTTGAATTGGTCACACAGTTCTCTTAATATTGTTTCATTCCTGGATATCCTTTTACCTCTCTCTATGTCAGCTTCTATGCATTCCTTTTCTCTGGTTTCTGTTCCATCAATGGCCTCTTGCATCTTATCCATTCTGCTCATAAATCCTTCCAGAGTTTGTTTCACTTCTGTAATCTCCTTCCGGGTGTCTGAAATCTCCCTCCAGACTTCATCCCTTAGCTCTTGTATATTTCTCTGCATCTCCGTCATCATGTTTATGATTTTTATTTTGAATTCTTTTTCATGAAGACTGGTTAGGTCTGTCTCCTTATCAGGTGTTGACTCTGTTATCTTTGTCTGCCTGTATTTTTGCCTTTTCATGGCAATAGTGATAGTTTGCAGAGCTGGCACGAGTGACGGCTGGAAGAACTTTCCTTCTTGTTGGTTTGTGACCTTCCTCTCCTGGGAGAACAGTAACCTCTAGTGGCTTGTGCTGGGCAGCTGCGCGCAGACAGGGCTTCTGATTCCTGCCTGGCTGCTATGTAGTTTATCTCCGCTGTTGCTGTGGGCGTGGTTTGCCTCAGGCTGTTGCTCCGATATGGTGGAGCTGTGTTGGAGGGGTACCGGCCGGGAGGCTATTTATCTCCGAGAGGGACCTCCGTGCTCCCTGCTGCCCAGGGGGTTAGAATGCCCAGAGTTCCCCCTATTCCTTGCTGCTGGACTAAGTGTCCCAGGATGCTTCCATCCAGTTTTGGGGTTCCTGTCCCTTTAAGACTTCCAAAAAGTACTCGTGAAAAAAAAAAGCCTCTCACTTTTCTTTGTCTCCAGCCTCAGGGACCCGCTCACAGGTCTTGCTGTTCTGTTTCCCTAGTATCCAGGACCCCATGCATGCACTGTGTCTGCGCTCTGTTCCGGATGGCTGGGCCTGGGTGTTTAGCAGTCTGGGGCTCCCTCTCCCTCCCCACTCCAACTCCTCTCCTCCCGCTGGGAGCTGGGGTCAGGGGCGCTCTGGTCACAATGGCCTGGGGCTTGTATCTTACCCCCTTCATGAGGCGCTGGGTTCTTGCAGGTGTGGATGTGGTCTGGATGTTGTCCTGTGTCCTCTGGTCTCTATTTTAGGAAGAGTTGTCTTTGTTATATTTTCATAAATATATATGGTTTTGGGAGGAGATTTTCACTGCTCTACTCACACCACCATCTTGGCTCCACCCCTAGGAAGTTGTTTTTGATTCTGGGTTTCAGAAACAGGGAACACCCAAGACAGGATGACTCAACACAAGCTCTGAGGAGCATGGACATAGTAAGCACCTTGCAGCTACCACCTTCATTGTGCTTTGGCTGTCCTCAAATCTTTCCCACCAAAGGCCTTTGGAATTAAGAAATGGCTGAGTCTGCAAAGGATGTCAAACAGCTCCAAAAGTAAGGAGAAAGGAGTCCGTGGCCAAGAACAGTAGGCTTGATGAAATATTTTCCTGCAATGTTGATTTTGAACCTCCTTTACCAGTGAGCCTCTTGACTGGGGCTATTGTCTGACACTGATATAGAAGCATGTCCAAATTTGACCTTAATTTTAATCCTAAAATTACCAGAAAAAGAACTCTACCTATGGGTAATACAAGAATAGCCATATTCCAAGGGAATTTTAAAGAAACAAACATTCAGAGATTGCTGATAACCATGTAATTGTGCAATCAGAGATGACTATTCTTCTTTATTTATTTTAAGAACAGTTTGGATTGGTTTGTGTGTGCATAATACAAATTGAGCCTTCTGTCAGTACTTGGTGAATGAGCTGCAGCCTCCCTGGAACACAGATCTTTAAGGGACGTCAAACTGAGGTTCACTGCTTCACATGGTATGCTTTCTCTTTGAGAACTAATAAAAGCCACAACTGCACACTGATTATATAAAGCAGAACAAAAACTGGGCAGCAGGCTCCTTATGTTAGAAAGACAAAGCTCAGCAATAAATAACATATTAGGAATTTGACCTGAACAGGAAGAGATTTGACTTCCTTGTTGCCATGTCGGTTTAATCCAATCTGTAAGAGTGTCTATAGTGGTGACCAAGACTCGAATCTCTCTTTGATTTCATGACCATTAGCAGAAATATATTTCACTGCATGTGTGTCTGTCTTCACCAAATTTTCTTATGTATTTGAATGTGCACTTGTTTCATTAAAGATCTTTACTAGCCTGATGCCCAATTTCCCTCTAAAGCTGAAATCCCCAGTTCTTAGTTCTCTGCTTTTAGAAACAATGCTAGGCTGCCCTTTATGCTCTGTAGGGAAACTGATCTAATGCTCTCTAAGCATACGTGGGTCAGCAGCACATGAAGTGGCCTGCAGCAGAAGGCTCTTCTCAACAGGAGGGAGATGAATTGCCTTAGTAGGTCCAATGCTGTCCTTTGGTTTTGGACTGAGGAGAATGCAGATCATTCAATTAGTGGTAGGAGGAGAAAACGGACTCTCCAAAGAGAAGCATAGACAATGAAAGTTGCAGAAAAGTCTTAATGATCAAAGGGAAGGATTCAGAAGAGAGAGAAACTGGTTCTGAACAGCAGTGTCCCCCAAGTCTTCTTCATCCCTCAACTCATAGCTGTCCAGTACAAGTGACCAGGATCCCAGCAGCAGCAATGCCAGTGGCTTCTCTGTCAGAGAAAAATGAGAGATTCAGATAGAAGAGACTCATCAGGCAGGCCAATTCCACAGATTCCTAGTATCACATGCCTGCTCAGTGTAACACTGATTTTGCTATCTGCTAAATGTGGGTCGGTTCTCCAGTCTTTGGGGATCAAAGCTCCCTGCAACAATTAAGAATAATTGGAGCTGACATGCCACTGGAGTTTTGAAAGTGTATTTTTTTAATCCAAAGAATGCTTATATGTTCTACCAGTTAGTTCCAGTTTGGAGAGTCCCCTGAACTAACCATATTCTGGTACCAAATCCAGGCTGGCTTCTCCACACAGTTGCTGCCTTACTGCTCCATCCTGAGAAGGAACAAAGTCATCAAGGTTCAGCTATAATCCCGCTCTTGTGTTTAACTACATGTCAAGGATGAATGGTGGGCACAAAAAGGAATGGCAATGGAGGAAAGACAAGCAAAGAAAAGAAAAGGCTCTTTCTATGGCTAATTCTAAGGTATGAAGGCCACATTCTTCCATGTGGGGAGTGGGGATGTGTGGATAGGGAAAATGGGATGAGAGGTCTGCCAACATGGTGCAGATAGTCCTTTGCATCCTTGAAAGAGAAGTGCCTTTGATCATGAGCTCCTTGTCTGTGGTTCAGCCTGATAATCATTTGAAACCTGGGGTTCAAGGTCCTTTGAGGTCCAGTAAAAGACAAATCTAGTTTCTCTCTCATCCCCCACCCCTAACTCCATTTCAAAGCCTGCTTCCAGGAAACATAGTCATCATTAGAGGTTTAATAGGGCCTAGAATGAAGAACACCTTTTCATTATTATGTAGAGCTATTTTAAACATCTCATTCTATAATAATATTCTTTTTGGATTTACTATTACAAAAACCCACCAAAGTTCTTTTTTCTCCCAAATAAAAAGCAATCTGATCACATGATTCAAGTTAACCCTCTATTTGGAGAACTTGATACAATGTTCCCAGTTTAAACATAGTGGTGTTCATCTGCTTACTGAGCAGTAAGTATACTCTTGGTTTTTAAAAAAAATTTTTGAGTCTATTTTCAGCTAGAGCTTTGGTTGCAAAACCTGAAAAGGCTAACTCAGACAGGGAGGTTTTAATTTTTATATTATAGAAAGCATAAAATGAATCACTCATTTGTTTTCATGAAACTGAAATTCAGTCCTACGAAGTGTTACTTCATTTTAGACCACATAAAATGGTTGTCTTTGGTCATCTTTCCACACTGATGAATTCTCTCAACCTTTTCCTAAGGTTTCAAATGATCCTATTTGTCTGTAAGTGCTATGCTTCAAAGCAAGACCATTTTTGAGCTATCTATAATGATTTCTCAGCTTTTACCTTAGAGCATTTTGCATTGTATTCCTTGTGAAAAGCTTATATTCTATTTATAAAGAAAAATACCTGTAACTTTATATTTTTCTGGATATGTTGTAGAAACTAATGCTTTAGTGTATATAAGAAGAACGTTACTGTGGAATTTCAAAAGTCTTCAAAAAGTTAGTGATTACACACACACACACAAACACACATGCATGCACATGTGTACAACTAATTCATCTACTTAGGGAACATGAGATGATATTTTCAAATAACCCAGATGAGTTTTCTCCTCATGGTAACTCAGATTCTTTCGTGTCTCTTCCTGGAATTATCACCCCAAGAAAGGGAAAGCACAATTTCCTTCAGAGAAAGAGGAGGGCATGATACAGGAGCCTTGGTGAATAGGGTAGGACAGTAGAAACTGGGAGGGACAAAAGGGCAGGAAAATGGATATGATTATCTTTCTTTCCCTTTAGAGGCTTATCTTCAAGGAGGAAAGGGAAAATATACTGAGACACATTCTGAAGAGCCCCAAACATCTCAGAGGAGTTCCACGCTCAGCCTGGGGTCACATGTTTGAGCACACTGGTAGAGGAGAGTTCTAGAAGGATGGGCCATGGATTCCCATGATCTTCATGTGCTATGTGGGGGTCCAAAGTTCCTGATGACCTTGTGAGGAATGCAGAAGTGCTGAGAAAATCATGGGTCAGAAGATGCCTCAGGACTGAGTAAACCCCCATCCAAGGTCCCAAGAGATATTTAGGACTCTAACAATTCACTGAAAGATTTTTCAGCAAGTGTGGTCAGAGGTTCAAGTTGATTAAATTTGATTTAGGAAAATATAAATGTAAAATATCCTAGGCTCCAAGTTCTCTGAGTTTTCTGGACCTGTCCCATCTGTTACATGAAGCTAAATAAAACATGTTCTCCTCTCCAAGGGGCAGCTGTGACCCAGTGAAATAACCGGAGGGTGCAAAGCCCTGCACAGGAAGTGTCCATCTGAGGCAGGCCAGCAGTGCGGGCGGAGGCGCGGATGAGCTTAAGCGGATGGGCTTATTTAAATCAGACCCTGGAGGATGAGCATTTTCTCCCGGTAGTCTTCCCTCATCCCTCGGCTGAAATGCCTTCCCGTGGAATTCATGCCAGTTACATTCCCTGAAATTCCTCACGTGTCAGGCATCACCCTCCTTCATGAAGATCTTTCTGACCCTCCCCGGTTGTGTTTGATTTCTCCTGTCTCCTGATTCTCATGGCACTTTGGCTGGATAGCTCACCTTTCTTTGTGCCTGTTTGTACACTTGCCTCGTTCCCTCAACTGAATTATATGCTCATCCCTGTGTCGCCTCATTCCAGTACCATGTGTGTACCAGACAATAAACGTCATGTTAAATTGAGTAGTAAATAAATAACAGAGACTAAGTAAAGTCAACTGTAACCCTACTAAACCATGCATTCTTTGAAGACAAAGTGTATGCCTAATTCACTTTTTTATTTCCAGGTTTTAGCACAATTCCTGGCAAACCATAGGTGCTCAGTAAATGCTTGTTAGAATTGAAAAGGAAAGAGAGTTGTAAAGATAAGCCGGGAGTTAGAAGAAGTGGTTTTCCTGAGAGTTCCCCTCCCAAACTGTCTGGAAAACTCTCCAGATTCTTCAGAACTGTATTTATTTATACAAGTGTGACCAACAGCTCTGTGACAGATGTTGAATCATAGGTAATCGTGGAATTCTAGCCTAGAACATATGCCTTAGAAGGTTTCATGGTGAAACTCTGATTTTGCCCCTCCCATGTTCATGTCCTTCAGTCTTGGCTAGGGGATATTGGATAGATAAGTTGTGCCAGATGGATGCCAGCTCATGTTGTGTCCCTGCAACGTCTCAGAGGATTGTCATGGTTATGCTATGAGGTAGGTACTATTATCCCTATTTTACAGACAAGGAAACAGAGACTCAGAAATTTTAAGGCATTTGTCAAAAGTTATACAGTTTGTAAATAGGAGTGCCATGACTACAGTCCTAATCTGTCTGATTGTGAAGCACAAATCTTGACTTGATGAACAGATGATGTCTTGATGGAGAGGGGTCTCTGGGAATACTGGCTTAACTGGGAGACACACTTAGGCCCATTTCTTCTGACCTGCTTGGTTACCAAAGATGGACTTTGCCAGCCTAACTCAGGTTTCCAGGAAATGGTCGAGCTGTATTATACCATGAAAAATGACACTCAGGGTGGGAAATTGGATAGCAATATGGGATGTTGATTTTTGAAAATAGGCTTGAAAAGTGTTGAAGTATAGAATGCAAGATAGAGACATTGCTGAGAAAAATGTAATAAAATATTGAGAGAGAGTGGGCCTATCTTTGGAAAGAATTGGTTACACCAACCAGTGTCACTGATTACACACAAACATTTCCTACAAATATGTCTGATATGTAAGTTTTTCCTTCGTTTATGCCACTAGTGACATAATTAGGTAACAAAAAAGTGTTTTGTTGAAAATGGGGACAGGAAGAAAAACAATTAAGATTTTTTTTTTCTTTTGGAGACTTCTGTTAAAAAGGAAAAAGCTTTATATTTCTTGAAAGGAAGCAGCATGATAGTCTTACCTTCAAGCCCTCTATTCCTTGAATATAGTTGTCTTTGCCCAGTGATTATAATTTATTCATTTGTGATTCTATTCTTTTTTCTGGCATTTACTAAACATAATCGTGTGAGCTATTATAACTTATAGACACTACTCTATTTTGGAAAATAGAATTTCAAATAGAACATTCATGGAAAATTATATGTATTAGCAGATATGTTTCAGTTAGAAAGATTCTTCACATAACCAGATTTAAAGATCCAGATCCCTTAGGGCAAACATTTTAAATCTGAATTTATAGATGTTATTCTGGGGTACCTATGCACTTCTGAAAATGCATTAAATATATGAAGTGTGCAGGATGTATTTTTGAAAGTCAGTGGTGTCTTTAAATCTCAGGTATAAAAAGTGGAATGTAATTTTTCTACAATAAATTTAACTTATAAGCACCCATTTGTACTCAGAAACAGAAACAGAAAACTTAATTTAGTTTTCTTGGTCCTATTCAGTAATCTAAACCTAGTCTGTCCTGGTTTAAAACTTACCGGCTTAAAATACTGCTGCTCTTTCTCTTCCTCCTTCTCTTTCACCTTTGTGGTAGCTTGTTGGTCCAGGGGAGACTTAGAAAGCACTGTGACATTAAGGAACACATCTGGGTGTTGATGGCATCTCGTGTTTTCCAAAGAGGTGACTAGGTTCTGTAGGTATGGGTGAAGTGAGCCTTGCTCTAATGTACAAACGCTGACTATTCTGAGGTTGGTGTTCTGGTCCCACACCTGGTATGTACAATGCCAAGGAGCTGCAGCCACATCTCTGCATACAGGCCAGACTGTTACCGGGTATTTTATCTGGTTGCCCTCCCAGGTAGCCTCTTTCATATTCCACTGGATCTCTTTCCCAGCTAACTTCCAGGCCTCCTACAGCTCACAGGAGACCTGCCCTCACAATGCAGGCACAATGTGAATGCCTAGCAGACTGGACAGTTCAGAATCTTCAGCCCTCTAGGATCTAGATGAGGCCTACAACCACTAGATTTCCACTTTACACCCTTGCGTTCTTAGTTCTTCTGTTAAGACCGCGATTTTCAAAATCCTTCAATGAGAAAACTGCATACAGATTTCTTTTCTCTTGGGCCCTGTGTTAAGACATGGAGGGCAAATCTATCTCCCACCTCCACCCCAGACTCTTTCTGGAGTTTGATGGAGCCCATATCTGTTATGGGCTGAAATGTGCTCCCTCAAATTCATATGTTGAAATCCTAATCTCACTACCTCAGAGTGTCACTGATTTTGGAGATGGGAGTCTTCAAAGAGGTGATTAGGGTAAGATGAGGCTGTTAGGTGGAACCTAACCCAATCTGACTTGTGTCCACATGAGAATAGGAAATTAGACATAGTATGAGACACCAGGGGCACTGCACAGGGGGAAGGGCCAGTGAGGACACAGGCAGAAATGTGGTCATCCCCCAGGTGAGGAGGGAGGCCTCTGGAGAAGCTGGCACTGTCAGCACACTGACCGCGGACTTCCAGTCTCTAGAACTGTGAGAAATGAATTTCTGTGGTTGCTTGTTATGACAGTCCTACCAAACTTATACTACCTCTTTCCCCATATTGCAGCTTTCTCCCATCGTTCTAAGAGCTCTGTCTTCTTTTCCTACTTTATTACATGTCATTCAGAGCAGGAGTGGGTGGCAAGGGACCCTGTCCCCTAGGTTCACACATGCTCCATCACCCCCAGACAATTTTTTGGCTTACACTGTCTGGGTATTTTTAATCTTTTGTTCAAGAATCTGGAGTCTTCCGTTCACTTGTTCAAATGGGGGTGGGTGATTGGAGGAAGACAAAAGAAACATGGTATTTGAAGTTCTACATTTCAAATACAGTAGTCCCCTTGTCTGTGGGGGATACATTCGAAGACATACATTGGTGCCTGAAACTGTGGTACACTGAGCTCTCTGCATTCTATGTTGTTTCTTATACATACATACATACCTATGATGAAGCTTAATTTACAGCTGAGGCACAGTAAGAGGTTAATAATAATAACCTATGATGAAATAAAACATTTATAACAATATACTAATATACTGTAATAAAAATTATATGAATGCGGTCTCTTTCTCTCTCTCAAAATTTGTTGCCATGCTGTCCTCATCCTTCTTGTGATATGAGATGGTAAAATGTTTACATGTGAAGTGAGGTGAATGACATTGGCATTGCGATGTAGTGTTAGGGTACTACTGACCTTCTGATGATGTGTCAAAACGATTGTCTGCTTCTGGGTGACAATTGACTGTGGGAAATGGAAATCACAGAAAGTGAATCTGTGGATAAGAGGGGACTTACATAAATATGTCCTGTATCATCCCACCATAAATGTAAGTGCATCTGCTTATATTGGTTTCTGGAGAGAGTTCGTAGCTCTCTCCAAATTTTCAAAGGGGTTTATGAGCACAAAAACATTAAGATTCACTATCCTGTTACAACTGAAACATGATTCACTTTCAAATATATGATTTACATACATTTTAGCAATGTAACTATTATGTAAATGAGAGCAGAATGTTTATCTTCAATAAATGTAAATGGCATCACACTCATTTCCTTCATTTAAAAAAAAATCTTTAATTTGCCACGAAAAAGAAGCTAAAGTAAACTGTGACATACTTGTTTCCTTCCTTATGCTTATCCAATTCCATGTCAAGAGATCATAAAATCGTATTGCTATTTCTACTGGGACAAACCATCTTAGAGCACCACCGATCTTAGAGCATTCGATCTTAACTCTGTGTTTAAACATGCATATGCATTCACATATACACTCTTCGTCACTCCTTCTATTTCTCCTTCCCTCCCCAATTCTGCCTTTTGTGCCAGCATTCATAGAACAACAAGGATTAGGAGATAACAGTGATCAGGAATGACCTATACACCTTATCACATTCTGGGAGTTTTTATCTTTCTCTTCTGCCTCAGAGCACCACTAATACCCAGCTGATCACTGTAGTAGCTGCTATGAGAATGTAACTTGACCTTCACCTTCTGGCCATGGTTGTCGGGACTGGGGCTTGGCCACTGGCCAATCATGGTATTTCCTTGAGAATTTATAACTGTCCCATAGATTTTGAAATTCAACAGCTGTTAGTAACTATGCAACTCAGTGCACACCAAAGAAGCGGAGCCAGTATACGGGAGGGGGAGGGAGGCAGGGAGAGAGAGAGGGAGAGGGAGAGAGAAACAGTGGAGCAGGTACTGGTAGTTTACTGGGGGAAAAGGGAGAGATAAAGTCCTAATGGCATGTCTGTGTTTCCAGATTGTCACTGGTGATCAGCTGTATTCCTGTTCGTGGGTTCCACAGACAGCCAGATACCTTTACAATAGTTTTCCCCTTTTACTTAAGTTGGGTCAAATTTCTATTTCTAATAGCATCTCACATTAATTTAAATATGCGTATACACACATGTGTACAAGCAAGAGAATGTATGAATATCAAAGCTTAACCTTTTCCAATGTTAAGTTTTTAAAAATTGGAATGAAGTTATCCACAAAGTTATCAATATAAATGAACAACTGTGGTAAAACATACACACACACACACACACACATCTATGTAATACTTAGTGCTGTATCTTAGAAGACATTTCTAACAGTGAAGAATCACAGAAATGTAGAGTCTTTGTGCCATAGAAGTCTCACCTGAAATAAAAATTACCAGAAAAAATTAATCAATACAATGAAAGAATATGAGCTACTTCACTAACAAGGAGAGTAAGATGCCAGCCCTGCAGATCCTGGCTTGATTTTATTGCTTTAGACAGCAAGCTAGGGTGAATCACCTTTGACATATGGCCCTACAGTGATATTTCAAAAGGAAATGAAAAATATTTTGTCTTTCACTGGTAAATGGAATTATATTTTGGGGACACATGTGGCTAAAACATCAAGGTTTATAAAAGTTGGGTGTGTTTAATAAACATAGAAGTATCTGAATCCTCTAGGCTTATTCAAGGAAAACACTGCCAAATAACTAAAAATGGTAAATATCAGGCTGATTGATGGGTTTTCTAAAATGTTGTGCATGTATGTGCATCTGATTCATTCTTCTCTCTCCCTAGAATCTAAACTTCCTAGGTCTTGCAAAAGGTCTTGGTCAGCATGATCTATGTCTGGATTTTAATTATAAGAGGGTTTTCTGGGTATCTCTTTAAGTGTTCATTTTCATAAAGACAGTAACTGCATCTACTTTATAACGGTCTTTTGGAAGGAATGGTTTAGTATTTCTGGCACTGTGTCTTTGTAGACAACAAAACACACACACACACCTCCATTTCAAATCAAAGGATAGATACATGAAACATCTTTCCAGTTTAGTGGCCAAGCTCTGATGCTTGGATGATCTTTCAGTCTTTCTGTGTTTTAGGAAAAGGCTGAACCGTTTGCCCAGTGACAGAGTTGTATCATCTGTCTGGCCGGCAGATCTCTAAGAACAGGATTTATCCATTGCTTCAAGCCCCAGGGATGACATAGGTGTCTTTTTGCCCCAGATGGGTATGTTCAGCACTGCCCCAAGGAAAATAAATCGAATTCTTGTAACAGGCTCCTCAAGTGTGATCCTCTCCCCTGGAGGGCCTGCACTGACTCTCTGCCTCCCACCCTCCCCTCCATCCGGATCACCTGTGATGGTGGCTCAACATGGCAGAAAAAGCCCAGGAGAGGGAAAGAGGAAGGACTGCAGGGCCTAGGGGAGACAATGGGCCAGGCAGTGTTTCTGGCTCAGTGTTTATTAACTCATCTTAAAAACATTTACCGAAACTACAGCATGTTAGGCATTGTTCCAAGCTCTGAGAAAGAGTGATGGGAAAAGAACCCAAACAGCAACATCTCAGCTCTCATCAATAAAGCTTGTAACCTAGTGGCAGTTAAGTGTCTGTGGAGTGAATGGATGCCTCTATGCAGGAAGTGACAGCAGAGTGACAGCTGGGGGCGGCTACAGCTTCCCACTCTGTGTAACCGTTAAGTACTGACTTAACCCAAATTGACTACACCGTCCTAACTTTGGGATTCTATTGTCTCTTCCTGGCAAATGTAACCCTTGTGTACTAGCATTCTCACTCTATTTAATTTAAAATGTAAATTTAAAGTGCCCTTAGGGAGTGGGGCTTACACGCGCTGGCGCTCTGCGTTACTAGCATTCATTATCTTTGAGCAGCTCAGTAAAAGCCTCTCCCAGAGAACCGCCAGGTGGCACTTGTAAGGCGCAGATGGGGAGAGTCACTGGCCCCACACCCCACAGCCCGGAATAACCAGGCTGTGTGCCTTCTCCGATGGGCTTGTCGGCTAGGAAGTGGGGGAATTTCAGCCGCCGTTCAGACTGCGTGCTTACGTACCCTGTTTTCCTGACACCCCACACGCCGAATGTAGATTTGTCCCCACGCATCCGGGCTGCCAGAGGCGTGTCACACGCTTGTTGGGAGCAGCTTGGCCTCAGTCACAGCCGCGACGTGGAGGCCAAGGGCTCTGCTGAGCTGGAAACAAGGGCGGAGGGGTGGCGAGAGAGGGGTCCCCGGGTGGTGGCAGGCAGGTCTGCTCAACGGGGACAACGCTCCCACCCCCACTCCATCTCGGTGTGGAGCGCCTATTCCCGCCGTGAAAACCCCGTGATTCCTCGGCTCCGGCCGCAACGTGGCGGCCCCGGGCAGCCCCGGCCACCGCTCCGCAGCGGCTCTCCCACATCCCAGGCCGGGTGACGTCCCCGCTCGCGGGGTGTCGGGGTGCAGGGTGTCAGCGCGTCAAGCAAGCGTGCTTTGGTCATTTAAGGCTGATCGGCCGGGGGACCAGCTCTAGTCCCGTCGGTAGCGGGAAGCGAGGGGCGCCAGCTGCGCGACTGTCCTTGACGGCGGTGCCTTTGTCCCGCCGCTGGTGACACCGGGAGGAGATCGCTGGGGACGGGCCGGGGAGGGGGAAGAAGGGAAGGGAGGCGGGGGTGGGGGAAGAGAGTAGCGATTGTGCCAGGGGGCATGTGAGCAGCCGGCGTGGCCGCTGCGCTGGTGACAACTTCTCCGGGCCGCGGGAGCGAGCGGGCAGCCTGAGGGAGGCGCGGGGGCTCCGGGGAGCCGCGGCCCGCGGTCCGCGCCCGCCGCCGCCGCCGCCTGCGCACTGCCTGCGGGTTCCCAGCCCGCTGCTGAGGCTCGGCTCTATAAATAGCAGCTGACAGCTCCTGCTCGGCGTGCACACGCTCGCATGCGAACGCAGGGAAGTCAGGCTAAAAGTGTCTGCCGCTGGCCGCCCCGCATTCCGCCTCCGACAGAGGTAATTAGCCGCCTGGGATCCGAAGGCTCGGTGGGGATTTTTGCAGCGTGGGGTGGGTGATGGTGGTGACTGGAGGCGTTGGAGCGGGTCCGAGAGCGTGGGGCACGTCCGGCCGGGGGAGCTTGTCTGTTCTGCACCAAGTTTCTCAGTCTGGCAGCCCCGGTAGCTGCTCCAGTCCTGTCACCTAAGGGGCGGGGTTGTCTGCCTCTCTCTGTGACTGGGGCGCCCCTGTCGCCGCGCCCACCCCCTCGCGCAGCGCCGCTCGGCCCGGCAGGAGCGCTGGCTCTCCGCGCCCTCGCGCACTCACAATCTGGGACCCCGTAACTCTGAGCTGGTCTCACCGACATCCCAGGGCTGCGCCCACTAGCGCACTCCCTTTGGAGAGGCCGCAGTGGCCCGGGGGCGCTCTCACCCACCTCCTGGCCGCAAAGCTGCAGAAGCCTGCCTCCAGTAAGTCGTCTTTAAGGTGAGAGGTGAGGGTGGGGGTGCGAGGGAGGGGACTGATCTGATGTCTTAGTTGTCCCTTGTCCTGGATTTTCCTAAAGAGCCCCCCTCCCTGACCACGCCAAGTCACCCCCGGCAACTCATTCAGACAAGAAAGCCGGGCACGTCCCTTCTCCGCTACCAAGCATCTCTGGTCCTGCCCCTGAGAGATTTCATTAAAGGGCTAGAAAACGAGGGCCTTGTGAGAGAGCACAGGGGAGGCGTGGGGGATCTTTGTTTGGAGTCTAAAAACTGCTCTGCAAGCTCCCTGGCACCTCTGGCTAGGGGGGTGCAGGTCGAGGGACGACTGGGAGCCAGGCTGGCTCCTCCATGGACTTGGGACTTGGAGCTGGGACCGCCATGAGGACGCTGGAGCAACACGGTCTGGTCTGTTTCTGCTCCCCTCGACATCCCTGGAACCTCCCTATGGGTGCTGGTTTCTGTGCCTAAGGACAGGGTGGAGAGGGGCCAGCAGTCTTTGCTTGGGAACGGGAGGTTCCACAAGGATGACGACTTGCACAGTGATTAGGTGGCTGTTCCTGCACAAAACTTAGCTGGAAAAGCCCAGGAGGATTTTCTGTTACTCTTGTAATGATGCAGCTTCACTCCTTTGCCTCTATTTTTTTTTTCTTCTATGGAACTAGGTTTCCTCCCTCTGAGATATTATTTGAGTTCATTACATTTTATGACTTCAGGTGTTACACATTGTGTGTCTCTTTCCTCCCAGTATGACAGGACATGTTTATAAAGGTATGGCATTATAAAATAAGTAAAAGCTCAGAAGACAGAGGATAATTCATCTTTTTCTCTTCAACATGGGCAATAGTCCTTTTATAGGCATAAGACTACATTTTAAAAACCTTGCTTGTAACATGAATTTTCTTCTTCGTGGGTTCGGGATCAGAAATGGTAGTAATCTGACTTAATGTTAAAGTAGCATACAGGGTGCAAGGAATCACCAACAGGTAGCTGGTTGATGGTGTGCAAGAAGTAGAGTAAAAAGAGGAGTGGACAAATGGGCATTGTCTCAGCAGACAAAGAAATGCATTATCTTGTGCTCCCTTGCAGTATACTCCAGTAAAGCATTGCTATGAAATCAGAGTGAATGATCAATGGCATTATAGTAAGTACCGGAGTTCAAAATTAAACCTCTTGGATTTTGTAATAATATACAATGCTATCGCAATGGACTGTTTTTTCAGCATACTTCTTTAAAATGTGACCTAGAAGATTGTCTTCGAAGGTTATGAAATGTGCATGTGAAGAGAGGCTAGATACTCAGTGTCATTAGGAAACATATGTTGATTGAAATCCTGCTCTTCTTTTAGAAGATTATTCTCCTTGATAAGGCAAATTCATGTTTATTTGTGATAAACTAAAGACCAGTTAGGATGTATGTATTTATAATTGCACTTTGCTTTTGATGCTTTGATAAAGTATAGGAAAAAATAGACCAGATGGACCAAGTTTAGTCTTGTTCCTTCAGCTTTTGAAAGCTACATGGTCAAAGTTCAAGGCAGAAAATACTTCTAAAATGTTAGGTTTGAGCCTCACTTTGGGATGCAAATTGATGGAATGACCTCATTTCTCAGAAGACTTTTGTCAAAGTACTCAGAGACTCATTAGTTAAGTTTGATTATAAAATAATGCTATTACGTTTCAGTTGTGTAAAATGGAAAACCATTAAGTTTAAGGAAAAGGCAGATATTGTTCTAAGTTGGAACAGATATTGTTCAAACTGAAAGTAATTCATTTCTTTTCTGAGACCAGGGAATTTCTTTTATTACAAGTTATATAAATCCCCACCTGGGTAACAAGAGTTAACTTTCACTACTTTGAGACAGAACCCAAGTGGGCATTTCTCCTAAGGACAAAGAAAA
Source organism: Manis javanica (assembly GCF_040802235.1). Taxonomy (NCBI): domain Eukaryota; kingdom Metazoa; phylum Chordata; class Mammalia; order Pholidota; family Manidae; genus Manis; species Manis javanica. Next base: position 49,473,559 of record NC_133160.1, read on the forward strand.
AAATGCAAACTGATCTCTTATCTCTTAGCAACCAAATAGATGTCAGTTTCCAGTTAAGTACCTGACATCTGAGAATACAAAGTTTAAAAATTTATGAAATCATAATTAGCGAGAAAAATGCTTACTGAATATCTATTATATTTTTATTTCACAGTCTGTAATCCCCAGCAAATACTAACATTGGATTTACAAATAATTTTTGTAATCTGTATGGAATAAATTCTTGTCTTTTATAACCATGTGGATTTTAATACATAGAAATGTGGTGTTAATGGTTAAATGTAAATTTGGAAGCTGTATCTGTCTCTTCTACGTTCTGTACCTCAATTTTTCTATTTATCTTTCCAAAGCCCTGGGGAATCTGCTTCACAGGCCACTTTGTTACTACTTTTAAATGTTGAGTTAGAGATCCTTGATTATGGAACTCCTTAGCATATACTCCTAAATATACATGCTTTCATATTCAGGCTTAAGAAATCAGGTTATTAGATAAATGATTTAATTTAAACATTTGTTTTCAGATAATTCCAAATGACGATGCTGAATGCATTTTTGGGTGCAAGATGCACCTGGTTTTTGTTTTCCCAAATTTTAGATGTACTGTGTAGCTAGAAAACATATTAAGATATGTAAGAAAATTTTAAGGAAACTTCAGTTTCAGGCACAGTTGTCATTTGAATCAAGACTTGTTAGTTCATTCACTTTATACATTTTTCACTATCTTGTAGATTAATATTAATAAGAGCATTTTAAAAATGCTCATGGTTTTATTATTATAATTATGTTGTATATATATATATATATATATATGCAACTGCAATGTAGTTTTTCTTATATTAGGCACAGTGTGTAGCCACTATCTTATTTCCTAGAAGCGTCTTGCTGTACATGGTACACCATAAGGTCAATGAAAAATCTAGAAGTTGCAACTTTAGACTTTTTTGACTTTGTAGTTTTACTGAGCATTGAACTATCATGAGAGATGTAATCCCAACATAGTGTGAAGAGTTGGATTTCAATATGTGTATTCCTAAATCCTGTTTTCCAAAATGAGTTTCTTAAATTGCAATCTTTTGAGTAAGTTCTGTTTTCTGCATTGGTCAGCCATACCAACTAATTATGTGGTGAGGCTTCAAAATAGTTCTATGCAGAATTAAATGAAATAGACTTGACAGCAGTCATTTGTTTAAGCTCATTAAAGGAAATCTTGAGAACTTTTCTAGATCATATGGTTTTGATCAGAGATTCCTTTGGGAATTATCTAAATTAATGATTTTAAGGGGATGGAGGCAACAGTTCTCTTGAGAAATTCTTCCTCCCTCCTCCCTTCTTCCTTTTGTTATTACTTTTTTACATTGAGTTAGAAATCCTTGATTGTAGAGCTTCTTAGGATACACTCATAAATATACATACTTTCATATTCAGGTTTAAGAAATGAAGTTATTAGACAAATAATTTAAGTGTAAATATTTATTTATTTTTGGTAAATCTAAATCATCTATAATTGCTTCCTTCCTTCCTTCCTTCCTTCCTTCCTTCCTTTGTTCCTTCCTTCCTTCCTTCCTTCCTTCCTTCCTTCCTTCCTTCCTTCCTTCCTTCCTTCCTTCCTTCCTTCCTTCCTTCCTTCCTTCCATTCATCCTCTCTCTCTCTCTGTCTTTCCTTTCACCCATTTGTTTATATCTGTATTTTACCTGCCCTTCTGCTTATTAAAATGAAGTAATGCAAAAGGCCTGATATTGAAATTACTGAACAATGTTTTTCTGTTTTCCACATTTCCAAGGATGAAAAAGTTTGTGGGATATACAAGTAGTCTTAATACTCATGCTGATTTTGAATTATTGATGTAACAACAGCAATGAAAAGTATCTTCCAAGATCAAAATAAAAGCATAATTTTAAAAAGTCCATGTATTAACTGTTCCTAATATATCACTTATTAATTCTAAGTATGTTAAGAGGAGAACCTGAGATTTTTATGTTTCTCCAAAGGGAGTGTGATTTTTAAAAAGTTAAACAGCAATGATTTAAAGCATATTCTCTTAGTACTTTTCACTATGAAAAAAACTTAATTGACAGAAATGTGAGTCTTTAACCTTACTTCTTAAAATAGGTAGTTATAGGGCACTAAGTAGACCAAACGGGATTACAACTGTTGAGTATGATGAAGTAAATAAAATGTACTTCCTAACCATAGCAAAGTCTTCCACAGCAACCCTTTCTTTAATCCAGTCTCAAATGTTGCCATTGCATTTTCATGGGGCTTTACTTTTATAGCTTACAGATCAGAAATGAGCTCCATTGATTAGCACATCCAAAATGCAAAAATTATTCACTGTTGTGAAAATAGAGTAGAACTAAAAAACATTGTCATCTTAAGTGGAAATCGTAACCCTGCAGATGAGGGGAGATTATAACTAGTGTCCTCAAAAAGCTCAAAGGTAACCACCAGTAGTTACTATCCTATGATGTCTTTTGAGCATATTCATATGCTGCACTTGTGAGATAATCACATATTCCACCTAGAGTATCAGCATACACCACATTCATAATAGAGTATGTTGCCTACTTGATGCATAGTATTAAAAAAAGTCACCCTTATAAAAACAAGCCACGTCTTCATTAACAAGACCTGTAACTTTTTGTATTTACTAACCTGATCAGAGCTTTCTTACCTGAAGCTATGAGAAAGGACTGATTTTATGTATATATAATTTCATTTATTCCTAATAGCCTTCTTAGCTTGAAGCAATTAAAAATAAATATGTTTCAGATCTGTCCTTCTGGATAAATTTGCTTTAAAATAGAGCATTACCACTTTCCTGAAGATGTCCATTCTGCTTTTGGAATTAGACATTTAGCACTAGGTGGCAGTGTGTAATGCTTAGAAGCCTTGGGTCATTTTAATTGCAATATATTCATTATTAAAGCTTTTCTTTTGAAAAAATTGTTTAGAATGAATTGCATATATCATGAGTGAGTTAATGAAATTAATATCAACAAACAGCTAAATCTTTAGAGGTATATATAAATTCTATTGTTTGTAATACTTTAAAGATTTGATTGTAATAGTTCACATATTCTGCCTTTATGTTGGGTCTGCTTATGTGAGGAATTGTTAGGAAGTAATTGAATTAAATATGCCAAAGTTCTGCTTATGACTGGGTAAGAGAAAGGGAAAAGGAAAATGAAGTGAACATAAAAAAAAATGGCTATTCTAAAATAGACATTATAATAATGGTTTGTATTTTAACCCTAATCCTCTGACTACACAGGCTGATCTAGGAATTGAATGCTGTGTTAACTTTTCTTCGTCTAACATCCTAAATTGTCCTTGGGACATTTTTTTTAAAAAGTGCATTTTGTGTCACTGACACTTTAGCAGAACCCCTGCTGTCCTCAATAATAGTGATGGCCCGCCGGCCAGAGTGGATCAGCCCTATGATTCATTGGCTATTATGACAGGTGAGGTGTATGGTGTGAGATAAGAATTAAATTGATTTCCCTCCTAAAAATATTTAAGCTTTTTCCAGTAGCAGTTTTTGAATAATTCAGCCATTTTCCAGTTATTTGTGATTCTATCACATCATAGCATGTATTATTTTATTCTAGGGTAAACACACACACACACACACACACAAAACACACACACACACAACATACTCCCACATAGTGAGCTTCTGATTCTGGAATACTTCTAGTGTTCTGTCAGTTCTTTTATTAATATCTGCTCCTTATTCATTTTTCTCTGTGTCTGTGTATAGGTTTCAAGGCATTCTCACTGATATTTCATCCAGATTCATTTTAGGATAATTTGGAAAATCTACCCCAAAATATTTTTGTATTTTAACTGTAATTTCATTGAGTATGTAAATGCAATTGAAAAGAATTGGCAACTTTACAAGATTAAGTCTTCTTATCCAGCAACCTCGTGTGTTGTTTAGTAAAGTTTTCATTTGGGGAATTTTTCATGTTGTATGTGAAGGGCTGTTAGGTATCAATCATTTTGCCTAAAAATTTTCCTTTTTCATGATACACTTCAAACTGACCAAAGAATCATACAGCATGCTTTGTGCACCATGGGCCCACATGGCCTTTGCTCATCATGTTCACATGCCTGACCTAATGGGATGGCATCTCATTATCCTTGAGAGGAAAGGGCACACGGGCCTAAAAGCTTCCCTTCCCCATCACAGGGCTACAACTTGCTCTAAACGTATTTATTTTAAATCTTTTTTCTTAAATTAGCCTAAGTAGATACATTCAGCATAAATTATTTAAGACATCAATATGAATAATAGTTAAACTTCTTTAAAAATTCACTAAGGAGTTATCATAAAATTGTCCCCAAATAGGTATTACTTTGTATAGCAATAAAATACAATGCAGCAAACATCACTCAGTTTGATATTTGGTTTCTATTTGTCAAATCTGATGTAATTACTCCTAAGATCATTAATTTTGGCCCATTACAGAGGAGTGGCCTGTTTGGATAACTAGCCTGAAGCTGTAGGTTGTTTATTTTTCTCTGTACTCCAGTTATGAACATTTTTTAAGTGAAAATCTAGAAATATTTTCATATGCACAATTTATTTATGTTTTACATGTTATATAACTGTATACTCCAAACCTATTCCATTGACCATGATGTATCATACAGCTTCCGATTTGGAATCATGTGGGAGAGAAAGCCATGCTTTTATCAACATGAGTCCTCCTTGTTTTCTTGAAGCTGAGACTTATCTCAAGCCAATGGGCCCTATATCTGCCAAGGTCTTGTCTTAGGAAGCTACAAATAGACCAGTAGGAGAAGTATTGTGTGCGAAGTTTTTAGGACTGCTCATCCATACCTCCATTTCCAGTTACATTATTTTCAAGAGCAATTCTTCTGCATTGTGGAATTGTACTTGCAAGTTAAATGTGAGTTATAAGTATTGGGGTGTGGTAAGAACCATGTTCATCTCTTTACCTAAAATTGTAAGGGCTTCCCCATGCCTGGGTCACCAAGTCAGATTCTACTCCCTTTCACTTTCCATTTCATAGGCTAGGTAATTGAGCTCAACAACAAATAAAAACAAGTGAAAAGCTTATCATTTAAGCTTTTATAATTGCCATGCTTAGGTTTATATATTTCTTTTTAGTTGAATGCTTGCAGCAATCATGCATTAGCAGTAGTGAAAATCCTCTCAAAGCCTCAGGAGTTTTTCTCCCACTTGTTTAAATTTCCCTGTCAAAATCTCTTGGGTGTTATGATGCTGAGAAAGAATGTGTGAGAGAGAAAAAGATCAGTGTAGACAGTGCATGGCAAAGAAATTACAATCTGCTTCTAGTGCATAAATATTAATTTTAATAAAGATAATAAAAATTCACTGAAAAATTCAGTCTTAGTTTGAGAAGACACCTTCGAAAGCCTAGTCTAGTATGTCTTAAAAATTAAATTTAACTAGTTCCCTGCTCCATGGATGAACAAAATCTTGATTTGTTCAGGACTGAGAGGTTTGAGTGCTAAAACCAGGAGAGACCTGGGGCAAATGCAATGGTAGGTCACCTTGTCTCCTCAAACATGTTTGAAAAATACAGAGAGTAAATAGGTAGAAGTTTTCACATAATCCATTGTATTCCATAGAAAGAAGAGACAGTATTTGGTTATGAAAGCATTACTTGAACATTCTATAAGTAATACTCACCTCAGCAATATTACAAAATCTGGACTCAGGTTGTCTTTGCTAGAAGAAAATCAGTATTTTTTATTTATGTACTTATATTTATGTATTTATAATTCATTCCCTATATAGTTCCAAAAATGATTTGAGATGGCTTACAGTAAAAGCACATTAAAGATACTGAGTTTTTATAGCAGTTGAATAATGATGTAAAAGATATATTTTGGAGCTTGACTAAAAGTAGTATGTCTTAAAAATTAAATCTGATAATATGAATACTACCCAGTGTGAGATCTGAGGTACTCTAGGTAGAAAACTATATTGGAACATTGACAATCCCTATCCAAATTCCATGAGTTTGGATAAAAATGTAGCAATTATTTGAGCAATCTTTTGATATGATAAGGTTCCTACCAGACAGTACCATTGAGCTATTGGGGGAGAGTCAATACAGAAGAGTTCTGGGCCTATCCAAAGAGGAATGGCAGTTTTCTTTCCATGCATGGTTTTTATTCTGGATCCACAAATTCTAGCAATGGATGCAATTGTGTTGTATTGAAAACACTGTTGCATTTATTAAAATATCTGATCTAAGTCTTTGTTTTTCCAAATCTATACTACAGTTATTTTGGGAAAGTCATTCTAATGCACCCTAGCCTATCTTCTCATTTATTAAGGTCAGATAATTATAACTATCTCTCATATTTGTAGCCAGTATTAAATGGGATTATATATAAAAAAAGACTCAAAATATACTATAAAAACATAGTATTAAAATATTGACAACATTAATATAGTTATTATTCTGTCATATCCTGTATCAGAATAATCACCTCAGGATTCAATTACAGTTTTAAATGTAATCAAGAAAATGATACAGATTCATCTTGGATGGAAGTGGGTTGCCAAGAATATTTAATAAAGAGATATACTTATTCTCATTTACCCAAGTTGGTTAAAATTTTGAATTACAAATGTAATCAGTTGATCCCATGAGTATCATAAATGAAATTGCTACATTTTGTGTAGTGCCCACCAAGAGTTTCTAGAATAGATGACAAAAACATAAGTGTGTTTTAAACAATTTAAACTGCCTTAGATCAGAAAAACATTTTTAAAATATTGACTTTAACCATCTTTGGACAGAGTATGTCTGTTCAGATAATCACGGTCTCTACTACTCCCTATTATCTTACATCTTACAAATGAGGGACCCTCCTCATTTGTGTGTTATTTTGCCTGGCCCTTGAAGACATATGAGCTTGTAGCTTCTAAACTAGAAAGAAAAAAGCCCAAATGGATTACATTTTCATCAAGTTATCCTTTATGTATTTATCACATAAATCTTCAATGAATAGTAAGTATTCAAGCTATTTTTACTACAATTAATACTTTTTATTATATGAATGGATGAGGAATTGTTGTATTAGTTATTTGATATAATATTTTCTAAAGTTTTGTTAGAATTTTAAATGAAATCCCAGTGTATAAAGTAGGTGTAAAAATGACATTTTATTAGTCTAGGTTCATTTTGTATGTTCATATTTAAAAAATATGCTTATTGGTAAGTTAATCAATGAAAACAAGGATGTTTCTTTGCTGATCACAAATATAAGAAGTCTTGGTTCATAGGTAATAGTTACACAATTATATCAGCTCCATCATACAATTTATTGTATTTACTATTTTAAAAAATTTGATATATTTATTTGATTCTGATTTATTTGCTGTTTTTATTTTATGTCTTCATTTGGTTTATATTTCTTCTTCCACTACATTGCAAATTTCTCAAGGATGGGCTGCATCTCCAACTCATCTTTTGGTTCCGGTGCCCAATAGAATGAATGACACATTGTGGGCCTCAAAAATGTGTTTTGGATAAATTAATAATTGGCATAGTGGGGCTTATTTCACCTAAGAAAAAATCACTGTTTTTTTTTTTTTTTTGTGAGTTATGTTGTGTGTGTTGTGTGGTTCTTTGTGCATTGTGTATTTTGCCTTTTTGATGAGTTATCTGTTGACGGTTGTGTATGTTGCGTGTTTGGTGTGTGGCTTCCAGTCTAATGTTTAGTGTGAAATGTGTCTGGTCTTTCTTTGGTCTGTTGTGTTATGTACTGTGGTCTGGGTTGTGTGAGTGCTGTCTATATGCTTTCTGTGTGTTACATACAGGGTAGATGTTGGGTGGTCTGTGTAAATTGAGCATTGTGTGTGATGTTGATTTAGCCTTGTGTCGGACGTGTTGTGTGCATGTGTTTGTTGTGTGTGTGTTTGTGGGTTTTGGTTTGTGCTGTCTGTGTGTGGGTCTGTGTATGCTCTGTATTGAATGCACTGTGTTTTTAAATATGTTAGTGTTTGAAGAGGAAAGGCAATGGTATAATAAAATCATTGACCTAAAAATGATGCTTACTTGATGAATGTCTAGAAGAATTTTAGTCTATTAGTAAAGCTCTTTGCTATACCATGGAAGAATTAGTCTTTGAAAAGTCTGTGTGTGTGTGCGTGCATATGTGCTTAACTGTGCTGCTTCATGCATGTGACTTTACAAGAGTTGGTGAGGGCGAGAGCATAGGAAATGGAAGGAAATTTTTGGGGAGGAAGAATTTTCCACTATCTTGAAGGTTCTTAGAGCTGGTCTAAGAATCAAATTGACATGAACCAGAGTAACAGAAGAAAAAAATCAAAGTTTTATTATGTACATATTGTAATAAAATAATGAAATTAATACCTAAAGAAATGACAAAGTCAGGCAGTTTTTACACATTTTAGACAAAAAGACAATAAATTTATGAGGAATTGACAAGATAAAGGAAACCTATGTTCGGGAGCTTCAATTAGGAATTCTAAACAGCATTTGGGCTGGGGTAGTAATTTAGTAAAAAAAAAATAACAAGATGTTTTTAATGCAAACTTGTAGACTTTTAATTCTCTCTCTCTAGTGAAAAGGATGCCTCTACCCTCCAGGTGCAGAGAGGGCACCTTTCACAGGAGAGATTTATTTCCTGGTTTTGGTGGGGGCAGAGGAGGGGCAGAGGATCCTTCTTGGCATCAAGTGTTTCTCCATCACTTTAATTTAAACAATTTGCCTAAGTGACACATTTTGGGGCAGCCTTTCTTTGGCCCCCATGGAATGCACATTTGCGGAGGCCCATGTGTCAGGTACTTGCCGAAAGCATTGCCTTGAATATGTTCCACCCTTCTTGAGAATTTTTGCTGCATCAGAGTCTGTTGAAATATGCCCAGTGAAATATTTGTCACACTTCAGCAGGTGGACTGTGGAAAAGAATTGGCAACTATTTGTAGAACTATGGGGTCAACTGTTTTAAGACTTTTTAAGTCTGAGTGAATTGTGAAGTTATCACCCCTATCTTATCCAAGAGAACCAACAGTAAAAGGTTGAAGTAAATCGGATAAAAATGTATCCTCACAGGAACTCAAATACCTGCTTTGTTCTGATAAAAATAGCAATAGCTAGCATTTATTGAACACTATGAGTGCTTTACTCACGTTAACTCTTATACTCCCCATGACTGTATGAGTTAGGCATGGTTTTTACCCCCATTTTACAGGTGAGAAAACTGAGGTGCAGAGAGGAAATAAAACATGCTTCAAGTACATATTTAGGAAGTGGTAGATCCAGGATTCTGAGCAAAATCCTTAAGCACCAACCACTCAGGGCCCTACTCTTGCAAGCCTATTCCTTGAATATCAGCAGCAGAAGTAAGAGGAAGGCTTATTTTCTTTTTGCTGGTTCCACGTTGGGGGTTCTTCATTTGACCTTCAATTGATGGATAGGAGAATGACTGCCCCCTTGAGGGTGGCTTGCAGTGATTGTACCAAGACAAGGTGCACTCTCCCTGTTGTGGTCATGAAGAGTGAAGGTAGTTGTTCCAATCCAGGAGGAAGGCTGACTAAAACAATGTAGGTATCTGTAGGATCCTACCCTTTGCCATTTGCTTCTCCTTTAAGTTCGGAAAAATGGTTGTTTAGTTCTGGTTGGATCAATCTGTTGAATCTAAATATATGTAATATCTGGAGTCCCTTTGATGATTATGAGCATAACATTGCTCAGCAATTGGAAACCTTTAATCATTCACCATTATTTTTATAGCTAAGATTTTTTTGTGACCTTAAAAAAAATCATAGAAGGAAATATCTGCTGTGTTTTTCATGAGAGCTATGGAATCTAGTATGCTTCATTTGCTTGATCATTTTATGTGCACTGGACATACTTGTCACTGAATTTTCTATTCAGAACATTCCACTAAGTAGAAATAAATGTTAACCTCTGTATAATCCACTGGTTAAAGCCCTCTATAGACACTGGCAGCTAAATATAGAAAAACCACTGTACAGGCTAGATTATTTTCCCCTCCTGCTGTCTTTGAAGATATATCTTGAGCACAAAATATATTTTATTTTTAGGAAGGATTTGTTTACACTGTGTGGTGCCAATGCTGCTAAGGTTTGTTTGTACCATGGCTACTTATGGTATAGATACGGTGGGGCTTTATCTATACTGTAAGAACAATATATTTGGAGAAAATGTGCACACTTGGGAGACAACACTTCATTAAGATAAGCATACATTAAATCTCATTCTATGAAGAATCCTCTATTTTTTTAATGGAAGACAATGTTGTGAGCTAGCATTGCATGACCATTGTGGAGTGGTTGTTGGCCTCTCTGGGGAGGTGCATTTGCAGATCACCCAACATGGAGGCTTAATTTTGAAAAGGGGAAAAAATGCTTTTTGAAAATGCTAGAGGAATTGGTGTTTTCAACCTGATCATAATTTATGGAAAGCACAAAGGGATCTGTATGAACCATGTTTTTAAATTAAGGATAGTGTGAGAAGTCTTTCTTCACCCTTCTGAATTCTTGTAGTAGACATTTGCAGAGAAATTACTGGAGCTGCTCCCCTGTGTGGAGATTAATGGTTTAATATGTGAAAGCAGACAACACACAATTCTTTTGCTCCATGGCACTCTGAGCTGCACAGTCTTACTGCTTTAATTTCCCCTTACAGCTGTTCTTCCTAAAATCTTTTGTAGTCAAGAGCCACTAATGCAAAGCCATATACTTGGCCTAGACTTGAGGACTCTGCTACATGGGAGCACCAAGCAATTTGTGACCTAAATCTGGTGGAATAAATATCTATGTGCAGGAACTGAGATTTTCCTGTTCATCCATTTGAATTTACTACTTGGTCTACCAGCCTCAAAGTTAAGCACTAGAAAATGGCGTTTAGGGAGGATATATCCTTAGGCTCTTACCACCAAGTTCCAATGAAAGTAGAAGCCAACACAAGCATTACCCTTAGAAACCACCACCAATCCATGACGCTCATGCATCTTGTTGTCATCCTCTCTTAATTCCTACCTGGCTAAACACTCTGCACCTCTGTACTCAATCCTCCTGAAATCTCAGGGATCTCTATGTGATCATCATTCCTTGTCTCCTGTTTCTTCACTTCTCTGCCTCCTTCCAATGACCAGTGAACATACGCATGACTTTACACATTGGAATAAAACACCCTCTCTACTACATATACTGCTCCAGCTCACCTTCATTGTCTTCCATGGAAGAGCCAAGTATCTTGGAAGAGATGTTAAATATTTTCTGTACTTTCTCATTTCATTATAGTCTGGACTTTACTACCCCCACAACATCAATGAAACTGCTTTTGCTGAGGTCTAAGACCTTTTGTTACATTTCAGAGGTATTTCTCTGTCTTTTACTTGACCACTTGGCAAAATCAGATCATGTTAACTAGTCCTTTAAAAAATTCTTCCGTTGTTTCTCTTGGTACTAAATTGCTTTTTTTGTATATGTGTATGTATACATATACAAAGCCTGTTTATTATAAAAATATCCGTATATTTTGACAAAAATAATCAAACATTTTGTGTCCCTCCCTCTCAACCATATCTTTGATTGGAATTGCACCAAATCCTTAGATTAATTTGGGTAAATTTGAACTCATAACTTTTATATCCATGAATACAATGTATCCATTACTTCTTTAGTGTATTTCAATATAGTTTAAACATTTGCTCTATAAAGTTTCTCTACATTCTGTTTTATTCTTAGGTACCTCATATTTATTAGTTACTTAAAATAGATCTCTTTTAAAATTACATTTTCTAACTATTTGTTAATGGTGTGTAGAAATATTATTCATTTTAATGTAGTGATCTTATAATCAGCTACTTTACTAAACTCTCTTATTAGAACATTTTTTTTTCCTGTGGCTTTGATGTTCCAAGTATATTTATTATAATGAGTCTGTTGCTAGTAAGCAAGCTTGGTTTCTGTTTACCTTGAGCTGCCTTTATTTTGGGCTTGCTGTTGAATAATGTTAATGGTGTTAATAATGTTAATGGGTGTTAATGGCATTTTTTCCCTCTTTTGTAACACTAAAAATATTAGTAAAACTCCTTTCGGGTTCCTGGACCCAATTCCAATGTATGTTGGTGTGTGTGTGTGTGTGTGTGGGAGAGGGTCACAGCACCAAGCAATGCTTACACCAGCAGGGTCTGAGAACTCAGTTATGATGCTGTCTGACCACAGGTAGCACCAGATCCCTCAGGTTAAGGACTCTGTTCTGCAAGACTGCCCTTCATCCCAGCCATTCCAGATGTCAATTGCAAGCCCCAGGCAGGAGTTCCCTGTGCCTCTGATCAACTAACTGACTTCAGATTGGAGATTTCCATGAACTCTCCCTTAGGTTTGATTAATTTGCTAGAGTGGCTCACAGAACTCAGGAAAAACACGTTTACCAGTTTAATAAAGGATACAAGTTAACAACCAGATGAAAAGATACATAGGGCAAGGTTCCAAATAAAGGAGCTTCTATCCTCCTAGAACTTGGGAACTGACTCGGTGGCATGTGGAGGTGTTTTAGTTTCCTAAGCATAGAAGCTCTCTGGCAGAGAAGCAGGATTGAAGAGAGTGATAAGCTCTTCGCAGTTTTTTGTGAGGGCTGTATCTTTTGTGAGGAAGTATCTGCAGTTACTTCCTCCACCAAAGTCCTGCACTACTCCACCTCATCCATGAGGTTTGGAATCAGTGTCTTCCAAATTCCTGTTCTTATCGACACTTTGACCTCTACCCATGAATCACAAATATTCTTAATGGCATCTAGAATAGTGAATCCTGTCCAGAAGGTTTTCAATTTATTTTTTTCTGATCCATCAGAGGAATCACTGTCTATGGCAGCTATAGCAATATGAAATGTGTTTTTCTTAAAAAATAACTTGAATGTCAAAATTGCTCCTTGATCCAAGGGCTGCAGAATGGATGTTGTGTTAATAGGCACTAAAACAACATTCATCTCATTGTACAGCTCCATCAGAGCTTTTGGGTGACCATGTGCATTATCAATGAGCAGTAATATTTGGAAAGGCATGTTTTTTCTGAACAGTAGTTCTCAACAGTGGACTTAAAATGTTCAGAAAACCATGTTGTAAACAGATGTGCTGTCATATAGGCTCTGTTGTTCCATTTTAGAGAGCAAGACAGAGTAGATTTAGCCTAACTCTTAAGGGTCCTAGGATTTTGTAATGTTAAATGCTTATTGGCTTCAACTTAAACTCATCAGCTGCATTAGCCTCTAATAAGCGTGTCAGCTTTGAAGCTTTGAAGCCAGGCACTGACTTTTCCTCTCTAGCTATGAAAGTCTTATATAGCATCTTCTTCCAAAAGAAGGCTGTTTAATCTGTATCAGAAATGAAGGTGTGGCCACCTTCATTAATTATCTTAGCTCAATCTTCTGGGCAAATCACTGCAGCTTCTGCATCAGCCCTTGCTACTTCATCTTGTACTTTTCTATTGTGGAGATAGTTTCTCTCCTTAAACATGAGGAGCCAACCTTTGTTAGCTTCAAACTTTTCTTTGGCAGTTTCCTCACCTCTCACCCTTCAGAGAATTGAAGAGAGTTAGATCCTTGCTCTGGATTAGTCTTTGACTTAAGGGAATGTTGTGGCTGGTTTGATTTTCTAACTAGACCACTAAAACTTTCTCTATCTCAGCAGTAAGACTGTTTGGCTTTCTTATCATTTGTGTATTTACTGGAGCAAACACTTTAATTTCCTTCAAGAACTAGTTCTTTGCTTTCACAATTTAGCTGTTTGGCGTAAGAGACCTAGCTTTTAGTCTATCTTGTCTTTGGACATGGCTTCCTCACTAAGCTTAATTCTTTCTAGCTTTTGACTGAAAATGAAAGACAAGTGACCCTTCCTTTCACTTGAACACTTAGAAGCCATTGTATGGTTGTTAACTGGCATAATTTCAATATTGTTGTAGCTCAGAGAATAGGAAGACCTGAGGAGAGGGAGAGAGATGGGTGAACAGCTGGTTAGTGGAGTAGTCAGAGTAATATACAACATTTGATTAAGTTTGCTGTCTTATATTTATGCTGTTTGTGGCATCCCAAAACAATTCCAAAAATAACATCAAAGATCACTTACCACCATCACAAATATAACAAAAATAAAAAAGTTTGAAATATTGTGAGAATTACCAAAATGAGGCACAGAGACACAAAATGAGCAAATGCTATTAGAAAAATGGCATAGATAGACTTGCTTGATGAAGGTTGTCACAAACCTTCAATTTGTAAAAAATGTAGTATTGGTAAAGTACAATAAAGGGAAGCACAATAAAACGAGGTAGGCCTGTATTCCTTTAATTCACCATTTATTGCAATCTGTGTGGATAAATATTATATTGATATTTTTCTAGTGTTTAGAATATACTCTAGCACATTTTAAGTGTCCAGTTCATATTGTTGGGTAAATGAGGAAATGGAAGCATTTTTAATATGTCTCCTTCTCATAGAGAATGATTAGTTTGTTTTACTGTAGGTGGGAGGGGTTGGGACAGTAATGGTACTATAGTAGATACATACTTTCATTTTACTTCAGTTTCTTGAAGTTCATATTTCTTTTCAGGAGGTATATCCTTGTCCCTGAATTTGTCTTCATGCTGCAGGCAGTGCTAACTATATCTGCCTTTCCCTTAGAAATATCTATGTCTGTAATGCATGTTGGCATGTGGAATTCTAAACAACTTCTGTTGGTAATGGGAATTTTTTCTTTTGGCTGTTGAGGTATGTTATTGAATCTCTCCCCATGAATACTAACAAATTATTATTGGTCTGTTTTCCAATTAATATGAGGACCTTATGGTTTGCCTGTGACTTTATTAAGTTTGATGGTTAGGCTTGAAGACTTCAAGTACTGTAGATAAAATGAAATTAACTTCTGCTAATATTCAGAGCATATACTACCAGGATATATAAGAAAGGAAACCCTTTTAAGTACACAGGGTAGAGGATTAGGGCAAAATCTGTCTTTATATTGCTCAGCTCTTATGCTAACAGCATGTGACTGGCTCATTCTGGCTGCAGAGAACATATGCACAACACGCTACTGTCCTATAGAAGCAAGCCAAAGACTGACCCTCAAAGTAAAGAACTTTCAGCTTTTCCAAACAAGAGCCGACTTACCTTCAAAGCAAGTGACTGTTAGAAGCAGTCAGGAAACACCTGATTTGTGTTCTACAGTAAGCCTTCAAAACAATGGTGGGGAAGATGACTTTGGAAATAATAGATAGAAAGGCACCAGTAGACCCGTGGACAAAGAGATGCTGCTGCAAATTTCAGTAGCTGCAAAGGAAAAGGTATTTCAACAACAGTGAGAAGCTTTCAAGGGCTTTTAAAGATGAAAATGGTCATTGTATTTTATCATGGCTATTTTGGAGAGCTTTCTGATTTATTCGTGTTTTCTGTATGTAAGAGGCTGTAGAGTTGAGTTTGCGAAGACCATAGCGGAAAGAGCTCTTGTCAAAGTGAATAGAAACACAGGCTTACTTGGCATTGAGTTTTCACAGAGAAACACAGTTGAAATGAACAGCATTGTAGATGGGACATGGCAACCAAATATCAGAGAAGCTGAGCTGGTTCAGGAGGACAGACAATGCAATTGAAAGAGATGAGAGTGGAAAAGGTTTTCTCTTCATTTGGTTTGTTTGTATTAGAACTTAAGAAAATACTTTAGCATTAGGGGAATGAAAAAGGGGATGGGGCAGTGCCTTCTAAGACTTAGAGAATTGGGGACAACAGGCAAAATCTCCAGGAGTAATCTTTATTTTTTATTTCATTAAGGTATTATTGATATACACTCTTATGAAAGTTT
This sequence comes from Manis javanica, assembly GCF_040802235.1. Classification (NCBI taxonomy): domain Eukaryota; kingdom Metazoa; phylum Chordata; class Mammalia; order Pholidota; family Manidae; genus Manis; species Manis javanica. The sequence goes on from NC_133160.1 coordinate 49,489,415, forward strand.
CACATGAAAAAACAATGTGGTTATGACATTTACCCATATTATCAAGTCCCCACCCATACCCCAATGCAGTCACTGTCCATCAGTGTAGTAAGATGCCACAGATTCACTGTTTGCCTTCTTTGTGCTACGCTGTTTTCCCTGTGACCCTCCACACCATGTGTACTAAACATGATACCCCTCAATCCCCTTCTCCCTCCCTCCCGACCTGCCCTCCCACACTCCTCCCCTTTGGTAACCACTAGTCTCTTCTTGGAATCTTTGAGTCTGCTGCTGTTTTGTTCCTTCAGTTTTGCTTTGTTGTTCTACTCCTCAAATGAGGGAAATCATTTGGCACTTGTCTTTCTCTGCCTGCCTTATTTCACTGAGCATAATATCCTCCAGCTCTATCCATGTTGTTGCAAATGGTAGGATTTGTTTCTTTCTTATGGCTGAATAGTATTCCATTGTGCATATTTACCACATCTTCTTTATCTATTCATCTACTGATGGACACTTAGGTTGCTTCCATATCTTGGCTATTGGCTATTATAAATAGTGCTGCAATAAACATAGGGGTGCATATGTCTTTTTGATTCTGAGAAGTTGTGTTCTTTGGATAAATTCCAAGGAGTGGGATTCCCGGATCAAATGGTGTTTCTATTTTCAGTTTTTTGAGGAACCTCCATATTGCTTTCCACAATGGTTGAAGTAGCTTACATTCCCACCAGCAGTGTAGGAGGGTTCCCCTTTCTGCAGGAGTAATCTTAAATGACATCAACTTCTCAGGTGAAATGACTGAACTAATGCTATTAATTATTTTGTGGTATTTCCTGAAATACAAGAATATTGAGAATAATAATTTGTTTTATGAGATGTAGGGGCATATTAGCTTCATTCCCCTGTGCAGCCAATAACTTTACAAATTTAACTACACCAACTAAAAATTAGAGAAAGGATTCACCATCTTCAAATTTTGACTGTTAGATCTGGAAAAAGAATGGTATCATAATTATTTCTCAGGTTCATGTGTATTTCACAGGTGAATTAGTTTACTTTCTCTCAAACTTGTATTGAAATTATGTTGTTGATCCTGTTAATGAAAAATGGCAACTTAATCAAATTAAAAAGAAGCATCTAGAACAGAGTTTGTAAACAACAGAACACATGGAAAGGGGCTTTTATTTTCTATTACTATAAAACTAAGAGATTGGACAAAGGGTCCCTGACATCCCTTCCAGATGGAGCATTATATGGCTCTGAAAATCTACAGTTTGCATTTTATTTCCTATTTTTTGTATGCTGTGCCCTGTGCTGCAGCCAAATAGGAGCAATTGATTTTTATCAAACACATCCCTGCTTGTTCATATTTTCTCCCTTCAGAATGCCCTTCTTTCCCAATTCTGCCTCTCAAAAATCTACCTGGACTTTAAGGTCCATACCAGGTCATATGCCACTGTGTCACAGAGCTGTCCCCAGGTTCCCTAGCTGAAAGTGATCTCTAGGTGCCCCGCACCAAAGCATCTGGGTTTTTGTTAACAATGCTTCTCACATGCTTCTTTGTATTAGGCTTATTTGTTTACATGCCCACTCTCAATGTCTCTACTAAGTTATAAACTTCTTGAGGGCAGGGATTCTATTGTTAGATTCCCAGTAATATATAGTCCTGTGCTTTGCACAGAATAGGCATTTCCTAAAGAAAACAATTCACTGGTAGATTAAAGCCAGCCAGATCAAGTTACAGTACAATCCTAAGGTTACATAATATATTTAGTAATAATAATCAAGTTTTATGATCTAGAGTCTAAAACAAGTGAATGGGAAACTTTTTGACCTCTATTTGCAGATGATGAAAAATTAAATTACCATTACTCACACTAAAGTAATTCTGGTATACACATTCCCTCTTGAAAAAGTACTAAGGCTTCTAGAAGTCAAAAGAAAGAAAATAACCAATCATATTCAGATAATGCAAATAACTTGTCCTTTAAAATATGTCAAAAGGAGAATGGTTACTAGAAAAGTCTGACATGTATTTTAACTCATCAAAGAGATTAGCAACAACTCCAAGGATGCAGTACACAAAATTGCCGTGTTTTTCCTCTCCAGTATATTTCTGAGCTTTAAGTTCTCCAGTGCTAAAATGGAAATGCCTTTTTAAAAAATCTTCAGCAGTTTGCTAGGAAATGTATTTGCAAATCCAAAGAGAAAGATTTCCAGTTGAACTATTTCTAGTTATATTATTAAAATTAAGGTTTTTTAAAAGTTACGTACTTTATTCCTTACACAAAGGATCCTCTATATTTAAAAAATTAGTTTGCATAAAGTAGAATAATCTTAAGGTGACCAAATTACCTTTTTGAGAGGGAGACTTTGAAACCCTGTATCTGAATAAAGGACTGGGGAACAAGAATCAGACTGAGATTGCTATGACAGCTCATAACCAAAGAAGTTTTCTCTTCAGTTATGATGGAAAACTTTTGGATTATAGCTTCAGAAGCAGTGATTCATACAGAAAAGCCATAGCTCTAGAGTTATGATAGATTCTAAATTTCAAAGTAATCGCTTATTTAATTGAGTGGGTTCCAGGCAACACTTAACTCCTCTTAGCCTGTTCTAGGGTGTTCTAAAGGTGAGAGGGTTAGAGGAAGAAGAGGGTCATGTAGGAAAAGGATCTGGAGGACTGATCACCCTTGCTTGGTGTGGCCTGTGCTTCCTCACCGGAGCCTCCTGAGTAGGCGGGCAGCTTTCTAAAGCCCTGTCTGACCACACGGAACAACCAAAAGTCCATAGAGTCTTTTGTGAAGTAGTGTTCAAAGTAGAGGTCATTTGAAAGAGAAAACATCTAGTGATTTATTTGGTCTTTAAATAATACTAAAGCACTTTGATAAAAAATATATCTTCATCATTTAAAGTGATTAAGATTGAGAGAAATTCAGTCTGCGTTTTTAAAAAGCCTACATATTAGAATTGTGTCATTATCTCTATTCCAGTGGATTACGTTGGGAGTGGATAAATGCTATCATGTTCTTGTAGTGTTTACACTTTCATTGTTTTTTATTCATTTTGGAAGAAAGCTGACACTTTTGGAAGAGGTCTAAATACTGTGGAAGAGAAACAAAGGGGGAATGCGACCCCTGTATTGTGCTGTTACAGGAAATTTCCTTTGTCTCATCAGTTACTTGGGAAAAATATTTTGAGAAGCTGCAAGATACCAGCAGCTTTTGAATGAAAGAATGCGTGAAACTTTGTAGTAAAAATGTGGTAGTGACCAGTTCCTATCCTCACACTCCTGGTCCTCTGCCTTCTGAGCTATGCTAGGACTGACTGCACTTCTGGGTCTCTTGTGTTTAGGGGCCAAGTGACGATTTCTGGCCAGTGAGCTTTGAGTAAGACTGGCAGTTGTGTCACTTCTTTACCTGAGCATTTAACTGCTGCTGTGGCATCCTTCAGGTCTCTTTTCCCTTTGCTATGGTTACTGGAATCTTTTGAGATAGATGATCCAGTATTAGGAGATGTGGGGCAGGTCCCAAGCCAGCCCATGATGAACTTGGGAGTGAATGAAAAGAAACCTTTGTAAGTAGACGGGAAGATTCAGGAGTTGTCTGTTAATACATCATGGCCTTTCATACTGTCATTGATCCAGAAGGAGTTCTAAGCCATAGGACCAGGTTAGAAGACTACATAAGTAAAGGGATGTGATCTCTAACCCCACTGGTATTATTGAGGAAATTCAAGTCAACTTCATCACATCCTGGAAGGCAGAATATCCTAACAGTTAAGGGCTGCCGAGTCCTTTAAGGTGTAGAGTCTAAGCCATTATTTCTCGGTCTATAAAATCAGAGCAGTTATCTTAGTACTTACCTCCTTAAGTTGTGATGATTCAATAAAATAACACATTTAAAGTGTGTTACACAGCTCCACATAACATGCAGTGAGCTTTAGTTCTTACCGATTTTCATTAATATAGTTGTCAGGCATCTTGAATTCTCCTGGTCAAATTACCTAGCCAGCTTAGGAATCACTTTTACAATGTCTGTGATAGGTAGTGCTTTGATTTTGCTTGAAGTCTCCAGTAATGGAGAACTCACTACCTTATGAGACAGACAGAAAGTTTTCCATATATAGAAATGAAGACTATCTTCCCATAGCTTCTGATCAGTTGACTCTCATTCTGACCTGTATGCACACTCAGGGCAAACTCTAATCTTTCTTCCACAGAAGAGTGCTAGTTCCCTTAGTCAGTCTTTAAGTGTTCAGACTTCTAGATGCCTTCACTTCTTCAGATATGCTTTCACATGTCAAGAGCTTATTTAAGCTGTGTGCCCAGACCTAAACACACGACTGCTGGATGACATTGCCCAACAATTGAGCTACCATTTGGGGGGTACTACCTGCTGACCTGTGTCCTCTCTACAATTCTATGAGGTAATTTTTGTTACTGTCTCTATTTTATACTTAAGAAACTGAAAAAAGTAAAAATATATCATTCTACCTGTTAATTAATAAGAATGATGCACACATTGGAAAATATTTGTACATATAGTTATAATTGGAAATTCACAGAATACACTGTAAAATAAAAATTATGTTAAATAGGACTACATAGTTGATGGCAATTTAAAAACTGGTAATAACAATATGCTAATCTTAATCATATAAACCAATAATATAATTTAGGAAATGTGTATTTTTATTAGACTTCTTAGTAAGTCCTTGGATTATTCTAAACAACAAAGAACACTGTCCTCCAAAAAACTCATACCCACATTGTGTGTTATTTTAATTAAGACATTTTAAATAAGGCAATGTATTTCTAACATAGTGTGTGAAAATAGAAAACTGCCTAAAATATAAATCTTAACTGGTCTGTGAGAAAGTAGTACATAAATCAAATAAATGAATGCACTCAAGAGAACTTAGGCTGAAGAGAATGTAATAAATAATAATCTTCATTGAAGTTTTTAATAATGTCATTACAAAAAATGTGAACTAAAAATAAAAAAGCAATTGACCAAGTTCTCAAAGAGACATTTTAATTCCTAAGAGAAATAACTGACCAGACACAAGCAAGCCTGCATATTGTGATGATAATTCAGTTTGCTAATGAAATGTAGGAGACAGATTAAATTCTTATCTGACTATAACCGATAAAATGTTATAATAAAAACTGTAAGATAGACTCCTCTTAAAATCCTTCAAATACACAAGACTAACTTCATAAAACAAGTACACAATTTAAATTAAAATAAAGGGACTCTGAGTTTGCTAAATAAATGATTTTTTTAAGTTCCAGGGTCAGCTTTTCTACATTAGAAGATTAAAAATAAATATGCAGACAAAAGCAAACCAACCTGCTATGGGTAGGGTTTGTTCTCCTGGATCCTTGTCCCACCTTAACAAGGATTGAAGGGCAGAGACACAACAGTGAAGCAGAGTGAAAGTTTTACTTGAATGCACTCTGAGGCAGGAAGGGCCAGAGCAATGGTAGATAAAGGCACAGAACCTTTAGGGGAGGGTTTGTTTATCATGACCTAGATGAAGCACTTCTTCTACTGACAGGGTGAGGTCATTTGACTGACAGCTCTAGTTACACACCCATTCTTTTTGGTATGCATGTCTTTTCCCAAAATACACACAGAAATGCCCATGCAGGGTGGGGGGCGGGTAGGGGGGTGAGGGGGTGTGTGGGTGAAGGGGGAGAAACAAAACCATAATTTTATTTTAATGAGATTATGATGAGGTAGGGTTTGGCCAGTTCTTAGTTTTGTTCCATTGTGCCCATGTTGGGAATCCGGTTGGGACCGGCTTAGCCTGGTCCTAATAGGCAAAGAATCATCTCCCTGCAAAGCCTTTGTTGTCTCCACATGGGACCCCATGTCTGGGCAGAGTTTGGGCTGTTTGTTCCTTGAACCTTATCTTCCCTTTTTCCGGCTGCTCATGTCTATCTTTCTACCTAACAAACCTACTATATATGCAGAAAAGGAGCAAAAGAAAAAAGTGTTATAGTATGTAGCAATCATTCATTTGAATTGAGCATGCCCATTTTTCTCCCCAGTTATGGGCACAGTGTGGATGGGCAATGAACTTGTCACCTGGAATAGGAGAAAACCTCCTCTGTATACACTGTCTTTGTAGTTCTGTGAACTTAGAATCTGTTAAATTCCAGTGGGCTTAAAATGAGGTAGGATCTGTTCCAATGTAATCTATTTTAAGTCATTCTAATTTTGTATTTTAAGTCAATATGGTTAACCTAGGTGTATACTGTTTTTATTTTTTGGTTTTGGAAGCAGAGCCTGAGATGGATTCAGGTACCATGGTTTATTGAGGGGATGCCATTCAGGAGGAGGCTTTAAGGGAAGAGATTTTTCAGGCTAGGGAAGGGAGAAGAACTGAGCAAAGGTGTGTCTGGGTAAAATTTAGTCTTGGCCAGATGTAGATACCCTGTGAGGATGAAAGGAGGGGTTGTGGAGGCATGATCCATTAGCACACCTTGTCCCCCAAGGATGTCAGCCAGTTGTTGGCTGTGGGTTGTATTGTCTGTGCATGCCTGTGGAGTGTGTGTGGTGGCAGTTGCCGGGCAGGGAGTGGGTGGGGATGTGGTGAGGAGTCTCCTGTCTACACTGGCTCAGTAAAGGGAGATCAGGATATAGCACAACACAACCTCATTTTTACTCTCACCAACTTTAAGGCTTTCTTAAATACCTTTTCTGTGTACCTTGCTGGAGGGAGGAGAAATCTAGTTAGAATTTTATCCTAAAAACTATACAGTTGTTTCATCTGGTTTGGGAGATAGCTTGTAGATTTAGATTAAGTGGGTAAAAGTCTTATTTAGAATTCCAGTTTCATAGTTCCCTGAGACTTATTTTGAATTTTCTAGTTGCCATTTAAGACCTTCCATTCTGTGCACTTACGAGACAAGAATCATGGGTTTAGACAGAGTAGCGTGAGGGCCTCTGGAAAAAACAAAGCAAGATAATCCACTGTGGGATTTGCTTTAGTCTACTGGAGGGCCCAGCTTGTTTTCCTGACTTAACCCACGTGCTGCTTTTCTTCCTGCAGCCCTAAACAAATATTTGCAACCCGGACGATGTAGCAAGCAAGCCCAAAACAACATAGTAAAAACAGGAAGAATTCCATCTTCAATATAAGATTGCATCTTAAAACCCAATTAGTTAAAAAGTAAGTTTCTTAACAAACAGGCAGTAACTCAGCCTACCTTGGGAACAAAGCAGGCAGTCTTAAGTGATATGCTCCCAGACCAGATAGCTGCTATCCTGGGAGGAAATCAGAGCAGTAAAATTCTTGTAAATAACCAAAAAGACTAATAAGAACCTTAGTGTTTCTTCAAAGGTAAACATTTTGAGACCACTTAGCAGGTGTACGTCCCTAACCCTTTGTCTCTCAACCGCCTATAAAACCCCTAGATAACACACCACCCCTGGACTCTCTTGTCCCCTCCTGGCCTGAGCCACGAGCTCTGTCTCCTCTCTTTCTCTCTAAATAAAAGCCTCTGCCTTGCTCTCCTGCCTTGAGTGTTTGTGAAGTTCATTATTCGTCTCCGCGAACGAGAACCCTGGCATCACTTAGTTTTTTTCCCTATTGCTTGGAGAGTGACTGAAATGCTAACCAGACCCTAGGTTCTGCTGTTAGCAGAGTACAAGCCTTTACAAGGTGTTTTGAAAGAAATGGATCAAACATCTCAGCATATTTTCCCCTGGCAATGTGAAAAAACTCGGAGAGTCCTACATGCATACCCTTGGGCCTCTTGGTATTTGAAAATGAGGTTGTTTATTCAAACTGATACATCAGTTTGCTTTCATCAGTGTATACTTCCTCCTCAAATTTTGATCTTCCTTCTACTCCAAAGCAGTTGAGTTCAGGAAGGCTGAGAACATGTGTGTCTGAGTCATTCTTCCTTCTAGAGTAAATACAGCGAGGTAATCCCAGGACACGGCTAACAGTCATTTATTCCTCAAAGATTTGTTAATTTAAGAGGGCCAGATGCTTGTCTATGTGCTGGGTATGTGGCAATAAACCAAACCAGTAAAATCCCTGTCCTGATGGCATTCACATGTTAGTGGACCAAAAAGTCATAAGCAATTACAATAATATATTAGCAGGAGAGATACAGTATGGATAAAAATAAAACAGGATGAAGTGTTCAGTATTGTTGGGCAGTTATGTAGGGGTAGAAAGTTTTCCCTTCTTCTAGGTTCTTTCACGGATCTAATAGTTTATATAAAGATATACTAACAGGAGAAAAACAAAAGTTTAATGACTTGTATACCCCCTGTATACATGATAGAGATCCAGGAAAAAGGAGTTATTCCCAGAAGTGGCCCAAACCATTGCGTAAAATACCATCTTTAGCTAAAGACAAAAGATATTAGGGGTGCAGAGTCAGTTATGGGAGGTTACCAGAAAATCACAGTAAACAAGAGTAAGATTTTTATGCAGATTTAAGTCCCTGCCTTCTCCATTGATAACAATTTCTGGAGACAGAGAAACTCTCCTCTTCCTGGTATAGTAAGGGAGGTACCTTGACAAATGGAGATTTTCCTTATAAGTGGAAGTGTTTCTTGGAAGATTAATTTCTACTCAATTTTCAGAGCTTCCCACATCTGCTGTTTCTTAAAAACAACCATCTTAAAAGACTCAATATGCCAAGTAGGTGGTATACTTTTCTCCCCTTCAGTTGCTATTTTATATAGACTGAAGGATGAAGTGGGTTCTCTGACCTAGGAAGCTGAGCAGTGGCCCACAGAGCCATGGTGGTGGAGGGGAGGGGAGAGTTCCAGGTGCTGGCACAGCACAGGCCAGTGTGGAGGAGCTGATGGCATGGGGATTGGGCCACGAAGTATCTTTATTGCTATTGTTATATTTTTATTTTTATCTTGTTCAATGCCATTTCTACAATAAGGTCTTTGAAGCATACAATGGACTTTATTCAAATTTTGCCTTCTACATAAAGTGTAATTCTACTGAAATATAGGTATAGATATAGTTGCCAATACACACAGACCTATATATATTTAAATTGCTTGCCTTTTTTGTAGAAAAATGATGCCCTGGAATATCCTCTGAAAAGAAAAAGCTATGGGAATTTTGCTTTAGTAAAAATGCCAATAAGAGAATCCAAAGCTGGCCTCAAGTTGTTTCTGAGAAAGCAAATGTTACTCAATAAAGGAGTGGTGGTCTTTGAAATTCGGGAGATACCAGAAGGAAATGAAGCACTGGCAAGGGAAGGAATGAGAATGGACTCAGGCTTCACATAGTCCAAGGTGCTTCTCTCACACTTTTCCATATAATATCAGGAGGAGCTGGTTTCTTAACATTTCACTCTTTAACATTATTCAAGTACCATTTTCTTACTATTTTTGACTACTTGGCTTTTTTCATATCCTGTTGCTTTCTTGTTATTCAAATGTTCTCTCTCTCTAGCCTCCTTTTCTTCCCTTTCCCTTTCCTCTCCCTTTCTGGAAAGTTGGTTGTTTATTTTTCTAATTCTAGTGAAAGGAAACCAAAAAACCAGCCAGATAAGTTTATCTAAGAAGTTCCAATTATCTGGTGTCTTGTTATTTTAGTTTCCTTTTTATGTTGGTATAGAGCAGTTGTAAAGTAGGTTTAGATGCTTTTATTTTCTTAGTTCAAATGCGTCTGGCATAAAAAGTGGCACAAATATGATGATGGAAAAGACCCAAGAATTGTTAATGTTATTTAAAACAGATTTAATTCTACTTGAAAGCTAACTTCCTGGGTGATGTGTTGTGAGGTAGTTTTAATTCCTGGCTCCTTGGTTTATGTGGGTTGCAATGCTAAGCATTTAGTCGGTCACCACTGGAATGGCCTGTTGTAGCCCAGGCATTCAAGTCAGCCTGTCTGACTTACCCCTTGGAACAGATATGAACTGGATGCCTGAAAAGTGTAAAGGGCTGCGGAAGTCTGGAGCAGCTGCAAGTTCAAAGATGAAAGCACTTCATATGCAGTTTGACTTTGAAAAGACTGAATCGAGGGGAAAGCAAGGGGAATGAGGAGGCTTGAAGCAGGCAGTTCACTGTGTTTTGGAAACCTATCAGGTCTCAGGCTGATAATTTCATTTCACACATCTTTAGTTTTATGTTGCTTTAGCCATGGCTGAAAACTCCCCCCCAAACCACTTTTATCTGTATCAGAATGATCAACCATCTTGCTGAATGAATGGGTGTAATGCAAGGTAACAGGAACAGGCCTGTAACCAGCTGAGGAAATAATTAAATCCCATTTTCTCCCTGACCCCCATCTTAATTGTTTGTGCTTTGTAATTTTACATCAAGGACAACCATTTTGATATGGAAGGTCTGGTGTGTATCAGCATTTTAAAGGATTTTATTTAAATTGAGTACATTCTTAAATTCTTGTTTGTGTGTATCTCTCTTCCCCTGTATTAGTTCCCTGTATCACAAACCTGGTGACTTAGAACAACATAAATTTGTTCTATCGTAGTTCTAGAGGCCAGAAGTCTCAAATCAAGATGTTGGCAAAGGTGTGCTCTTTTTAAATGCTCTATAAGAAGGTCCTTCCTTGCCTGTCTCCTGGATTCTGGTAGTTGCTGTCTATCCATGGCATTGCCTTGCATGTAAATTCTGCTATGGGTCAGTTCTTATACCCACCTTAACAAAGAATTGAAAAGCAGAGACGCAATAGCAAAGCAGAGCAAAAGTTTTATTTGAATACACTCCAAGGGAGGAGTGGACCAGAGTCAAGGGAGACAAAGGTCCTGAGCCTTTAGGTGGGAGGCCTTTTTATTACATTCTGGCTAGGAGGTGCCTCTATGATTGACAACGTGAGGTCATTTGATTGACAAACCCATTTATATAGCCGCCCTCTTAGTGCATGTGTCCCCTCCTGGGAAACACACAGAGAAGCCCCTGGGGGAGCCGATTGTCACAGACACAGTCATGGGTGCAAGGGTGGAGGTCCTTCCCTACCAAGGGGCCCCACAGGAAGAGAAGCAGGAGACTTGTGTCTCCGCTCTGTCCAGGAGTGGTCCCAATCTCTTTTCTGGTATTGGTTTGTTGCCTCAGAAACAATGATGGTAACACAAATTCAGCATTATGACTTCACAATAGAAAGTAGAGCTTTACTTTCTTTCACATTTTTTAGATAGTAGGTGGGCAAGATCTACTGTAAAGGTACAAAGCATCTTGTTTGAGTATAAAGCCAGTGATTTACAAAAGTGAAGAGAAAAATTAATGACTACTTCTGAAAAAAAGTGGGCTTTACTGGCAGCAGATTTTTACCTATTCTTTAAAGCAGGACATCTTAATTTTTGAAATATGTCTCCAAACAATACACCTAATTTATTATAAAGAGAAATACATAGAGAATGAAGCTAATACATGTAAAAATATAGAATTAAGCTAATGGTTTGTCAAGCTTACTTACCTAATTTGTCTTTATAAAGTTAAAAATCTAATGACAAGTAAATCCCTGCAGAAAGACCTAGTTTGATTGGGATGTCAGATTTGTTTTTCTATCATAGCTTATGTTTAATAGAAGGAAAAGCATGACAGTTTTGTTAAGCTGAAACATATTAATGGCACAATAGGTTTATATTTTTATAGCTTTTGTTAAGATAAACTTTCTATTTATGAGCAGTTTTAGATTTACTGAAAAATTAAGAGGTAATAAAGAATTCCCATGGACCCTGCACTCAGTTTCCTCTATTAATAGTATCTTACGTTAGTATGGTACGCTTGCTTAATTTCATGAACCAATATTGATTCATTATTATTAACTAAAGTCCATAATTTATTTGGATTTTCTTAGTTTTAATCTTATGTTCTTTTTGTGTTCCAAGATCTCATCCAGAATACCACCATTACTTGTCAATTGTAATGTCTCTTGAGGTTCCTGTGGCTGTGACAATTTCTGACTTCCTTTGTCTGTGATGATCTTGGCAGTTTTGAGGAGTACTAGTTGGAAATACTCTAAGATGCTCCTATATAGGAAGTTGATATTTTCTTGTCATTTGACTGGGCTTATGGGTTCTTGGGAGGAGGGCCACATCATATTGGGGGTACTTATAGCCACATATCTTAACACTGAACCTTGATCACTTGGTGAGGTAGTGTTTGTCAGATTTCTCCACTGTGAAGACAATTTTTAACCCTCTTTCCATATTTTACTGTTTGGAACGGAGTGACTAGGTGCAACCCACCCTGAAAGAGTCTGGGGGTTAGGGGTCAAGCTCCATCTCCTTGAGAGTGGAGTATCTACACATATTTTTTGTCATCCTGCACATGATTATTTTCTCTTTTCCTCTATATATTGATTTATTCAGTCATTTGTGTACATTAGTACAGATTCATGGATATTTATTTTTATGCTTTAGAATATAATCCCATACTACTTAATGAATTTTGTTGCTCCAGTGGTTCCAGTTTTGGCCATTGGGAGCCCTTTCAGTTATTTCTTGGGGTCCTAAGTATAGTTTTTAGGTCAGCCAAATTGAAGTTTAGGAATCCCTGGAATTGCTTTCCTTTTCTTAACACAATTAACTATATAAAATAATTTTGGAGAAGAGGACAGATGATTTGACCATGGTAGTGGTGCCTTTCATAGAGAAAGAGGCTGCTTGGTTCTCCTTTATCCCTATTACCTGCTTTCTTTCTATCTGTCCCCTTTTGTCTTTTGCACAATCATGGGGAAACACCCTGCCAGGGCAAAGATTATTTCTCATTCTCCAGCCACTGCCCATTTGCAGCATCCCCTCTGCCTGCAGCTGAGAGCATATTCAAGTCTGGCCACACCTGGGTGAAAAGTCCAGACTTTATTTTGTAACATTTTTAGAGAACAGCCTGATGGTTTGGAGTAGAGTGTTTTTAGGGTTTATAAAGAAATTACTATTCTGTTTTTAAAAGCAGTTACCACTATGTTTTATTTGGTATTAGAGTTTTAGTTCAGAGTATAAATACTGCCCAAAGACACAAAATTTAGCATAAGAAAAGGAAGTGAGAGATAAAAAGTAGAGTTCTTCAGTTTCTTTGTGGTTTTGTAGTATATAGTATGCCTATATATTGTAAGTCATTGATTTAGTATTCATTTAATTTGTTGTTGGCACTATGATCTTTTAAAATTAAACTTTTTATTATTTTGGGTCTATAATCTGTCACTGGAAAGCTTTGCCAACTTCTTTTTATGTGTTATTATTTATTTCTTTACTTCTCATTGCCAGTGACAAGGCATAGAGCAAAATGAACTAAATAACACAAAACACCATTACATTGCTTAGTAACACCAGGGGGATGAAAAGACATAAGAAACTGGTATTTAAGAAACACTGCATTAACCCGACTGCTTCCTACAAGTAAACTCTGGGCTCTCTTCATCCAGAGATTTTTAGCTCCGTGTAACCATTTGTCTAGAGATGATTTTCCTCAAAGACCCATTGGCATTTCTTTATCTTTTGTCAAATAAATGGTGAGGAATGACAGAGCAGGTTGCAAAAGAGTAAGGTGGTGCCTGGTACCTCTTACTGTAGGGATTCATAGAGATGAGTAAGAAATGTATTAAGGGATCAAACATTTATGCTGTTGAAGATATTAGAGACTGATAGAGTTTTGGAGTGTTTCTTGGAACAGCTGGATTTTTTGAAGGCTTTTGTTTCTTCAAAGAGTGAAATTAACATTAATTACCAGGTATTAAGGCAATATACAAAATCATGATTAAAATTTAGCACTACTATTTAGTCTTGTTAAACAGCTTTTCTTATATAACATTCACTACATGTAAAGGAATATGGTTCCATTTTGGAATCTTAAAAGTTATACATCTTTTATTAAAATGAAAATATTGACCATTTTCCTTTTTATGTTTTTTTGACATTGAAATTCCTTCAACATGCACTGGATTCCAGAACACAGTGTGCTAATGATTAAGCTTTCTTTCTTTAGTAATAAGATTTTAGTCCAGGAAGGCTGGTGAAATCACCTCATATGCAAGTATTTTTGAAAATAAGAAAAATTAAAATTTCTTGTGTCCTCTTCACTAACCAGTCTATTTGATCCTTAATTTTCAAATACTGTATTATAATATTAACAAGTTCACAAATGTTTAGGGCTACTTCTACAATATAGTCTTATATTAAAAAATAACGGTAATTTTCATGCTGAAGTTCTTTGGCTTTTCAGAATCTTCACTATTTTAAATAGTGAGTTGTATAAATAAATATTCTAACAACAATAAAGAATAAAGCTCTCTGAAAAAATATTTCTTATGTGGCAATTTCTGTTGGTGTTCTGATTATGATTGACTTGGGTAAACATAGACAATGATAGGGATTTATATTTACAGTCAAGGGCTATTTCCAAGTAAAAAATCTCTATGAAAGTTCTAGCTTCTCCAACATAACTATCCAATTTATATAATAACTAATGTACTCTGTTTATATTCTTATTAATTATTTATGTATGTCATTCATCTGAAGTGGAGCAGGAGCACTGCAAAAAAGATGGCTACAGTTGAGTTTAGGTTCTGTTCTCCTGAAGGAGGAATCTGGTTGGTAGTTGGATGGCTTGTTCTTCTGTTTGTGTTTGCATGTGTGTTGTGTGTTATCTGTGAAGCTGAGCAACAGGAGTCATCTACTGGGTAAACTGCAAGATTCCAGTACAGTCTTTTAGGTGGTAAGGAGATATAATGGAATTTGGCAATGAAAGTATTTATAACAAAGTTGAAAAAATCAAAACACCATCTCTTGTATCTATTGAACCCAAACACAGTCAAATGAATATTGAATAACATAGAAATAAATCTTAGTTTTTACATAATTCTATCATAAAAGTTAACAAATTTAGATACAACATTGTTCCAAAATGCTAGAGCAGCCCAAGGTATGTTGATACCTACACTATTTTATTGTTAGAGGTAAGATGTCAGGAAAAATTACGTGATGTTACAGGCAATCAATGGCTATTGAGTGTCACTGTGGGCAATTTACTATGCACATTGTTGACTAGGAGGCAAAGATGAACCAGAAAGAAACATCACTCTCATCATATCTCAGTGGACAATTGCACTTTTCAATTTTGCCCCTTGCAGTGCATCTTCTACATTGCTAGAAGGTGGACACCTGAGTCTGGTCCATGAGTCCTACCTGCTGAAAGCTCTTCTGGCTGCACATCAGCTGAAGATGAAGCCTAAATTATGTAGCACCAGCTGTCAGGCCTTTATAATTTGGTCATTGTTCTTTCTCCTAACATTCTCCCTTCCTCTGAGAAAACACACCTCTCACTTTAGCAACTCACTGTTCTCCAAACTTGTCTTCATTGCTACTTCACACATTTATCAGTTTGTCCACTTAGCTGCTTCCTCCTGGAATACTCCCTTACTCAAGTTTCTTGGAGTCTTTTCTGTTATGTCTATATTTTTATATGTATCACATTCCTGCCTTGGAATATTTGCTATTGTTGAAAGCAGTGGTTCCATTTAATATCCAAACTCATCATTCAGTGTATGTTGGATTATAAGAAATGGAAATTGAAGGTACTTTCTAGCTGCAGAGGCAAGGCACAAATAAAGGTATATGGCATGGGAAAAAGTAAATAACAGTTCGAGTATACCCTGCAGCACTTTATCCCAGAGTCATATATGATGTTTTGATAGATGAAGATGCTCAGAGGCAGGCACAATTATGGGAGTGGCAGTCATTAGAAAGACTACTAAAGCTCTAGGAAGACTTCATGTTGATTTTTCTTCTCCCATGAGCTCTCCAACTTGTTTTATGGTTCTTTAAGGTTTTATGCTAACATATGTTTTAGAGATAGGTGTTTCTTTCCTTAAATACATATTAAAATTTTGAGAAGATAATATATACATAGTGTCAGGTGTCAGAAAATATAAATAGAAGTATTCTATCAAAAGTCTGTCTCCCAGCCCTGTTTTCTGCTTGTCCAGGTCCCATTGGTTCTATGAGATAAAAATCATCCAGATATTTGCTCTGCTTGTATGAGCTAGCACACATATATGTGTATGTTACTTTATCCCCTTTTTTAAAACAGAATGTGGCACACTTATGCACACACTTCTGTACTGTACCTTGTTTTATTTTTTCACCTGACAATATATCTCGGAGATTTTTATATATGAGTGCATTGGCCAGGAAAGTTTACTATGTTGATCTTAAAATCTCTGTGCCTTAAAAATACATAGATTTATATCTCATTCAATACTACATATTTACTGTGGGTCAGCTGTAGCCCTGGTTCAGGTCGTTGTCTCTCAAGAACTTATTCAAGGAACATCCATCTGGAATATAGCCAGGCTCATGGCAGGGGAAAAAAGACATGTAAATCATGTGTTGGTTCTTAAACCTGTTGCCTGGACATGACAGTCGACATATATGCCAACATTTCATTGGACAAAATGAGTCACACCTTTTCCCAAGTTCAGCAGTGATGGAGATATATAAAACACCTTCAGAGAGAGGCATCACAGTAGGGGGATGAGGATAACTAGTGAATAGTGACCCAGTCTGCCCCAATCAGTAATAAAAAACTCAGTATTATTTTATAGCTGTACTGCTTTCCACTGGATGGCTGTGGATAATTTATTTAACTAGTTTCTTATGAATAAACATTAGGTGGTTTTTAATCTTATTACCATTAGTCCTGAAAAGCTTCATTTCATGTGAGTGTGAATACTTCCTTAGGGTAAATTCTGAGCAGTGGAATTGCCGGATCAAAGGTCTATGTATTTGTAATGTTGGATGATATTACTAAATTGCATTCCAATTTACACCTAACAGCATGTGAAAGTACATGTATTTTTATTTTATTTTGGTATTATTAATATACAATCACATGAGCAACATTGTGGTTACCAGATTTCCCTCATCATCAAGTCTCCACCACATATTCCATTACAGACACTGTTCATCAGTGTAGTAAGATGCTATACAGTCATTACATGTCTTCTCGTGTTATACTGCCTTCCCTGTGCTCACCGCTATGTTACATGTTCTAATCGTAATAGAGTACAGTATATTTTTATGCTTACTAATACAGTGTGTTATCCAACCTTCTGTAATTGAACAGACCCACAAGGTGTAAGTGGTATCCCAGTGTAGCACTAAACACATGTGTTTGTTATCTCACAGCTTCTGTGGATCAAAAGTCTGGGCAGTATGTAGTAAGGGGGTCCTTTACTCAGAGTCTCATAAAACTGCAATCAATATGTCAGTTGGCTGATTGTTATCTGGAGACCCAGTTGTGGTAGAATCCACTTCCAAACTCACTCTGGTTGTTGGCAAAGTTCATTAATTTTCTATTGTAGGATTATCAGAAGCTTATAAAAGACAGGAGCCAGACAGACTGACTCTAGCAAAATTGGTGCTGCACTTTTTTTTTTTTTGAGAGGGCATCTCTCATATTTATTGATCATATGGTTGTTAACAACAATAAAATTCTGTATAGGGGGGTCAATGCTCAATGCACAGTCATTAATCCATCTCAAGCCTAGTTCTCTTCAGTCTCCAATCTTATGAAGCATAATGAACAAGTTCTTACATGGTAAACGAATTCTTACATAGTGAATAAGTTCTTACATGGTGAACAGTACAAGGGCATTCATCACAGAAACTTTCAGTTTTGATCACGCATTATGAACTATAAATCATCAGGTCAAATATGAATATTCGTTTGATTTTTATACTTGATTTATATGTGGATCCCACATTTCTCCCTTTATTATTATTATTATTTTTATTTTTAATAAACTGCTGAAGTGGTAGGTAGATGCAAGATAAAGGTAGAAAACATAGTTTAGTGCTGTAAGAGAGCAATTGTAGATGATCAGGTGTGTGCCTGTAGACTATGTGCTAATCCGAGCTAGACAAGGGCAATAAAACATCCATGGATGCAGAAGCTTTCTCTCAACACAGGGGGGGGGGTGAGGTTCTAAGCCTCACCTCTGTTGATCCCCAATTTCTCACCTGATGGCCCCCCTGCGACTGTGCCTGCCTTAGGTTGTTCCTCCCTTGAGGAATCTTACCCGTCTCTGGCTAACCAGTCATCTTCCGGGGCCATACAGGGAAATGTAAAGTTGGTAAGTGAGAGAGAAGCCATATTGTTTGAAGAGGTTAGCTTTTTACTTCTTTGCAGACTTATGCCCTGTGGCTTCTATGCCCAGCACTTGTCTCGAGGTATCTTTACCAACTGGAGGAATTATGATACTCGGTAAATTCGATATGAGGCACGAATTCTATTTAAGGGTTGTAATTAGGAAGGAAGAAGAAAAGCTATAGAGGTAGCATATGGAAGAAAACATGGGAGGATTGATTATTTCTTTGACATATCTTCTTGTAGAGTACCTTAAGTATGTATAGGTTTTAAACTACTAACTTGCGCACACATATTAACATAATAGGAATACAGTGACATAAACAAAGCAAATCTATAATTACCAGCCATCTCCAGTGAAGCAAAGAAAACCATTTAGGCACCCTAGGCATTTGTGAAAATTAGTCTATGATATGATGGATATTGTCCAACTATACTTGAACAGTCTGAGAGAAGTCAGACAAATTAAAGCAATCAATTTCTGGGATCTGTTCACATCCCATATGTTCTTTTAACCGTAGATAGTCTATAGTTGTAAGATTTTGGAGTGCTACAACTTGCACCCCTCCCAACTCCTGGTTGAGTTCCAACAGTACAGATCCGGTCAAATTCGTTGTCTCACTGTATGCACATGCCAGCCTAGACATCTCCCTCCTCATTCCAATGGCAAGTCCAGGAAACGGTGGGGTGGACGCAGCCACAACCGCAGCATCGCCCGGATCCCTGTGGAGGCTTTTTGATGATCATCCCCCGGCACGAGTCCTTCAGAGAGTGCTGATGCCGAAAGCTTCTCCTCATATCGTATCTTAGTTCATTTCTGG
This sequence comes from Manis javanica, assembly GCF_040802235.1. Lineage (NCBI taxonomy): Eukaryota > Metazoa > Chordata > Mammalia > Pholidota > Manidae > Manis > Manis javanica. The sequence continues at coordinate 49,508,310 of NC_133160.1, forward strand.
GTAGCCAAGCTAGGCCTTGATCTTCTGCATAGAAACAAACAGACCCTTTGCCCACACTTTGACATGCCCTCTATACCACTGTGTAGAACTCATTGGAGGTCAGCACACAGGAACTGATTTTTTTAAATCTTTAATCTACACTTACATGAAGAATACTATGTTTACTATGCTCTCCCCTATATCAGGTCCCCCCTAAAAACCACATTACGGTCACTGTCCATCCGCATAGCAAAATGTAGAATCACTACTTGTCCTCTCTGTGTTGTACAGCCCTCCCTCTGCTTTCTCCCTCCCCCCACTATGCATGCTAATCTTAAAACCCCCCTTCTACTTTCCCCCCTTATCCCCTCCTGCCCACCCATCCTCCCAATTCCTTTCCCTTTGGTACCTGTTAGTCCATTTTTGGGTTCTGTAATTCCGCTGCTGTTTTGTTCCTTCAGTTTTTCCTTTGTTCTTATACACCTCAGATGAGAGAAATCATTTGGTATTTCTCTTTCACCGCTTGGCTTATTTCACTGAGCATAATACTCTCCAGCTCCATCCATGTTGTTGCAAATGGTAGGATTTTTCCTCTTCTTATGGCTGAGAAATATTCCATTGTGTATATGTACCACATCTTCTTTATCCATTCATCTACCAATGGACATTTAGGTTGCTTCCAATTCTTGGCTATTGTAAATAGTGCTGTGATAAACATAGGGGTGCATCTGTCTTTCTCAAATTTGATTGCTGTGTTCTTAGGGTAAATTCCTAGGAGTGGAATTCCTGGTTCAAATGGTAGGTCTGTTTTGAGCATTTTGATGAACCTCCATACTGCTTTCCACAATGGTTGAACTAATTTATATTCCCACCAGCAGTGTAGGAGGGTTCCCCTTTCTCCACAGCCTCGCCAACATTTGTTGTTGTTTGTCTTTTGGATGGCAGCTATCCTTACTGGTGTGAGGTGATACCTCATTGTAGTTTTAATTTGCATTTCTCTGATAATTAGCGATGTTAAGCATCTTTTTATGTGTCTGTTGGCCATCTGTATTTCTTTTTTAGAGAACTGTCTATTCAGTTCCTCTGTGCATTTTTTAATTGGGTTATTTGTTTTTTGTTTGTTGAGGCATGTGAGCTCTTTATATATTCTGGATGTCAAGCCTTTATCGGATCTGTCATTTTCAAATATATTCTCCCATACTGTAGGGTTCCTTTTTTGTTCTATTGATGGTGTCTTTCACTGTGCAGAAACTTTTGAGCTTAATGTAGTCCCACTTGCTCATTTTTGCTGTTGTTTTCCTTGCCCGGGGAGATATGTTCAAGAAGAGGTCACTCATGTTTATGTCTAAGAGGTTTTTGCCTATGTTTTTTTCAAGAGTTTAATGGTTTCATGGCTTACATTCAGGTCTTTGATCCATTTTGAGTTTACCTTTGTATATGGGGTTAGACAATGCTCCAGTTTCATTCTCCTACATGTAGCTGTCCAGTTTTGCCAGCACCATCTGTTGAAGAGACTGTCATTTTGACATTTTATGTCCATGGCTCCTTTATGAAATATTAATTGACCATATATGTTTGGGTTAATTTCTGGAGTCTCTAATCTGTTCCACTGGTCTGTGGATCTGTTCTTGTGCCAGGACCAAATTGTCTTGATTACTATGGCTTTGTAGTAGAGCTTGAAGTTGGGGAGTGAGATCCCCCCTACTTTATTCTTCTTTCTCAGGATTGCTTTGGCTATTCGGGGTCTTTGGTGTTTCCATATGAATTTTTGAATTCTTTGTTCCAATTCATTGAAGAATGTTGCTGGTAATTTGATAGGTATTGCATCAAATCTGTATATTGCTTTAGGCAGGATGGCCATTATGATGATATTAATTATTCCTAGCCATGAGCAGGGGATGAGTTTCCATTTGTTAGTGACCCCTTTAATTTCTCTTAAGAGTGACTTGTAGTTTTCAGAGTATAAGTCTTTCACTTCTTTGGTTAGGTTTATTCCTAGGTATTTTATTCTTTTTGATGCAATTGTGAATGGAAATATTTTCCTGATTTCTCTTTCTATTGGTTCATTGTTAGTGTATAGGAAAGCTACAGATTTCTGTGTGTTAATTTTGTATCCTGCAACTTTGCTGTATTCCGATATCAGTTCTAGTTGTTTTGGAGTAGAGTCTTTATGGTTTTTTATGTATAGTATCATATCATCTGCAAATAGTGACAGTTTAACTTCTTCTTTACCAATCAGGATTCCTTGTATTTCTTTATTTTGTCTGATTGCCATGGCTAGGACCTCCAGTACTATGTTAAATAACAGTGGGGAGAGTGGGCATCCCTGTCTGGTTCCAATCTCAGAGGAAATGCTTTCAGATTCTCGCTGTGGGTTTATCATATATGGCCTTTATTATGTTGAGGTACTTGCACTCTATTCCCATTTTGCTGAGAGCTTTTATCATGAATGGATGTTGAATTTTGTCAAATGCTTTTTCAGCATCTATGGAGATGATCATGTGGTTTTTATCTTTCTTTTTGTTGACGTGGTGGATGATGTTGATGGATTTTCGAATGTTGTACCATCCTTGCATCCCTGGGATGAATCCCACTTGGTCATGGTGTATGATCCTTTTGATATACTGTTGAATTCTGTTTTCTAATATTTTATTGAGTATTTCTGCATCTACATTCATCAGGGATATTGGTCTGTAATTTTTTTTTTTTGGTGGGGTCTTTGCCTGGTTTTGGTATTAGGGTGATGTTGGCTTCATTGAATGAGTTTGGGAGTATTCCCTCCTCTTCTATTTTTTGGAACACTTTAAGGAGAATGGGTGTTATGTCTTCTCTGTGTGTCTAATAAAATTCCGAGGTAAAACCGTCCGGCCCTGGGGTTTTGTTCTTGGGTAGTTTTTGATAACAGTTTCAGTTTCTTTGCTTGTAATTGGTTTGTTTAACTTTTGTGTTTCTTCCTTGGTCAGTCTTGGGAGGTTGAATTTTTCTAGGAAGTTGTCCATTTCTTCTAGGTTTTCCAGCTTACTGGCATATAGGTTTTCATAGTAGTCTTTAATAATTCTTTGTATTTCTGTGGGGTCTGTCATGATTTTTCCATTCTCATTTCTGATTATGTTGATTTGTGTTGATTCTCTTTTTCTCTTAATAAGTTGGGCTAGAGGCTTATCTATTTTGTTTATTTTCTCAAAGAACCAGCTCTTGGTTTCGTTGATTTTTGCTATTGTTTTATTCTTCTCAATTTTGTTTATTTCTTCTCTGATCTTTATTATGTCCCTCCTTCTGCTGACTTTAGGCCTCATTTGTTCTTCTTTTTCCAGTTTCGATAGTTGTGATGTTAGACTATTCATTTGGGATTGTTCTTCCTTCTTCAAGTGTGCCTGGATTGCTATATACTTTCCTCTTAAGACTGCTTTCGCTGCATCCCACAGAAGTTGGGGCTTAGTGTTGTTGTTGTCATTTGTTTCTATATATTCCTTGATCTCTATTTTGATTTGTTTATTGATCCATTGATTATTTAGAAGCATGTTGTTAAGCCTCCATGTGTTTGTGAGCCTTTTTGTTTTCTTTGTAGAATTAATTTCTAGGTTCATACCTTTGTGGTCTGAAAAATTGGTTGCTAGAATTTCAATATTTTGGAATTCACTGAGGCTGTTTTTGTGAGCTAGTATGTGGTCTATTCTGGAGAATGTTCCGTGTGCACTTGAGAAGAATGTATATCCTGTTGCTTTTGGATGTAGAGGTCTATAGATGTCTGTTAGGTCCATCTGTTGTAGTGTGTTGTTCAGTGCCTCTGTGTCCTTACTTATTTTCTGCCCGGTGGATCTATCCTTTGGGGGTGAGTGGTGTGTTGAAGTCTCCTAAGATGAATGCATTGCAGTCTGTTTCCCTCTTTAGTTCTGTTAGTATTTGTTTCACAAATGCTGGTGCTCCTGTGTTGGGTGCATATATATTTAGAATGGTTATATCCTCTTGTTGGACTGAGCCCTTTATCATTATGTAGTGTCCTTCTTTATCTCTTGTTACTTTCTTTGTTTTGAAGTCTATTTTGTCTGATATTAGTACTGCAACCCCTACTTTCTTCTCACTGTTGTTTGCCTGAAATATGTTTTTCCATCCTTTGACTTTTAGTCTGTGCTTGTCTTTGGGTTTGAGATGAGTTTCTTGTAAGCAGCATATAGATGGGTCTTGCTTTTTTATCCATTCTATTACTCTCTGTCTTTTGATTGGTTCATTAAGTACATTTACATTTAGGGTGACTATTGAGAGATATGTACTTATTGCCATTGCAGGCTTTAGATTCGTGGTTACCAAAGGTTCAAGGTTAGCTTCTTTAGTATCTTACTGCCTATCTTAGCTCGCTTATTGAGCTGTTATATACACTGTCTGGAGATTCTTTCTTCTCTCCCTTCTTATTCCTCCTCCTCCATTCTTCATAGTTGTATGTTTTGTTCTGTGCTCTTTTTAGGAGTGCTCCCATCTAGAGCAGTCCCTGTAAGATGCCCTGTAGAGGTGGTTTGTGGGAAGTAAATTCCCTCAGCTTTTGCATGTCTGGGAATTGTTTAATCCCACCATCATATTTAAATGATAGTCATGCTGGATACAGTATCTTTGGTTCAAGGCCCTTCTGTTTCATTGCATTAAATATATCATGCCATACTCTTCCGGCCTGTAGGGTTTCTGTTGAGAAGTCTGATGTTAGCTTGATGGGTTTTCCTTTATAGGTGACCTTTTTCTCTCTAGCTGCCTTTAAAACTATTTCCTTGTCCTTGATCATTGCCATTTTAATTATTATGTGTCTTGGTGTTGTCCTCCTTGGATCCTTTCTGTTGGGGTTTCTGTGTATTTCCATGGTCTGTTCGATTATTTCCTCCCCCAGTTTTGGGAAGTTTTCAGCAATTATTTCTTCAATGAGACTTTCTATTCCTTTTCCTCTTTCTTCTTCTTCTGGTACCCCTACAATACGAATGTTTTTCCTTTTGGATTGGTCACATAGTTCTCCTAGTGTTGTTTCGTTCCTGGAGATCCTTTTATCTCTCTCTATGTCATCTTCTATACGTTCCTGTTCTCTGGCTTCTATTCCTTCAATGGCCTCTTGCATCTTATCCATTCTGCTTATAAATCCTTCCAGGGATTGTTTCACTTCTTTGATCTCCTTCCTGACATCTGTGATCTCCCTCCGGACTTCATCCCATTGCTCTTGCATTTTTCTGTGCATCTCATCCCATTGCTTTTGCATTTTTCTCTGCATCTGTGTCAGCATGTTCATGATTTTTATTTTGAATTCTTTTTCAGGAGGACTGGTTAGGTCTGTCTCCTTCTCAGGTGTTGTCTCTGTGATCTTTGTCTGCCTGTAGTTTTGCCTTTTCATGGTGATAGAGATAGTTTGCAGAGCTGGTACGAGTGACAGCTCGAAGAGCTTTCCTTCTTGTTGGTTTGTGGCCTTCCTCTCCTGAGAGAATAGCGACCTCTAGTGGCTTATGCTTGGCAGCTGTGTGCAGACAGGGCTTCTGCTACCTTCCCGGTTGCTATGGAGTTTATATCCGCTGTTGCTGTGGGCGTGGCCTGGCTGGGGCTGCTCCTCCAAAATGGTGGTGCCCCCTTGGAGGGGGAGCTGCCGGGAGGCTATTTATCTCTGTAATGGTCCTCAGCGCTCCCTGTTGCCCAGGGGGTTATAGTGCCCAGAGATTCCCCAGATTCCCTGCCTCTGGGCTAAGTGTCCTGTCCTGCCCCTTTAAGACTTTCAAAAAGCACTCTCCAAACCAAAACCAGAACAGGAACAACGAAAGAGGAAAAAAAAAAAAAAGGAACAAACACGCGATTTTCTTTGTCCTCAGGTGCTGGTCTCAGGCACCTGCTCACCGGTCTTGCTGCCTTGTTTTCCTAGTATCCGGGTCCCTGTCCCCTTATGGCTTCCAAAAAGCACTTGCCAAACAAAAAGGGAAGAACGTGTAATTTTCTTTGTCCTCAGGCGCCAGTCTCAGGCACCTGCTCACCGGTCTTGCTGCCCTGTTTCCCTAGTATTGGGGTCCCTGTCCCTTTAAGGCTTCCAAAAAGCACTCGCCAAAAAAAAAGAAAAGAACTGCTCCAGTTTCTTTCCATCCGCCGTGAGCCGGGGGGAGGGGCGCTCAGGTCTCGCCGGGCTGGGGCTTGTATCTTACCCCCTTTGCGAGGCGCTTGTTTCTCGCAGGTGTGGATGTGGTCTGGATGTTGTCCTGTGTCCTCTGGTCTCTATTTTAGGAAGTTGTCTTTGTTATATTTTCATAATTCTATGTGGTTTTGGGAGGAGATTTCTGCTGCTCTACTCATGCCACCATCTTGGCTCTGCCGGTGCTGCACTTTTATATAATCATGTAATCATTTATATCCCATCATCTCCCCATCCTCAGAGCCTCTGGCAACCAGTGTTCTACTCTGCTTCTGAGAGTTTGACTTTTTAAAATTTTATGCATAAGTGAGATCATATAGTTTTTATCTGTGTCTGGATTGTTTCACTTAGCATGTACATACATATTGTTGCAAATAGCAGGATTTCCTTTTTAATGGCTGAATAATATTCAATTATATATATGTGTATATATATATGAATGATAAATATGTATCAATATACATATATATATACATATATCACATTTCTTTATCCATTTATCCATCAGTGGACATTTAGGTTGTTCCCATATCTTGGCTATTGTGAATAGTGCTGCAATGAATATGGAAGAGCAAATATCTCTTTAAGGTACTGATTTCATTTCCTTTGTATATATATCCAGAAATAAAATTGCCAGATGACCTGCAGAAATGTAAAATAATAAATTTGTATTGTTTTAAGCTATCAGGTTTTCCTAATTTGTTATAGTAACAAAAAGAAATGAAACCAGTGGGCTTGTGCTTTGCCCCTTTGGTTGGCTAAATCTGTCCATGTCATACTCTTTTGATTATTGAGCTTTTATAAAGTATTCTAAATCTGAACAACCTAGGCTTCTTTCACTATTCTTAATATCTAGAGATTTTTTCTTATATTTCTATATTTTCCATATTAACTTAAGAATCAGTTTGTCTTGCTCTAGAAAAAATATGTTATTTTATTTATGCAATTATAAATTTATAAATTAATTTAGAGTTGACATTTTTACATTTTTCTTTTCAATTGCCATTTCTACTCATTTAAGTTTTTCCAATAAATAAAGTTTTGCACGTTTATTTGAAAGCTAATCCCTAAACATTTTTTATTTTACTTGCTTATTTATTTATTTAGTTATTTATTTATCTATCTATTTTGTTATCATTAATATACAATTACATGAAGAACGTTATGTTTACTAGGATCCCTGATTCACCAAGTCCCCCCCCACACCCCATTACAGTCACTGTCCATCAGTGTAGTAGGATGTTGTAGAATCACTACTTGTCTTCACTGTGTTGAAAAGCCCCCCCATGCCCCCCCACATGCTAATTATACATGCTAATTGTAATACCCCCTTTCCTTTTCCCCACCCTTATCCCTCCCTTCCCACCCATCCTCCCTAGTCCCTTTCTCTTTGGTAACTGTTAGTCCCATCTTGGGTTCTGTGATTCTGCTGCTGTTTTGTTCCTTCAGTTTTTCTTTGTTCTTATACTCCACATATGAGTGAAATCATTTGATACTTGTATTTCTCCACCTGGCTTATTTCACTGAGCATAATACGTCCTAGCTCCATCCATGTTGTTGCAAATGGTAGGATTTGTTTTCTTCTTATGGCTGAATAATATTCCATTGTGTATATGTACCACATCTTCTTTATCCATTCATCTACTGATGGATATTTAGGTTGCCTCCATTTCTTGGCTATTGTAAATAGTCCTGCAATTAACATAGGGGTGCATATGTCTTCTTCAAACTGGGCTGCTGCATTCTTAGGGTAAATTCCTAGAAGTGGAATTCCTGGGTCAAATGGTATTTCTATTTTGAGCTTTTTGAGGAACCTCCATACTGCTTTCCAGAATGGTTGAACCAATTTACATTCCCACCTGCAGTGTAGGAAGGTTCCCCTTTCACCACAACCTTGCCAGCATGTGTTGTTGCTTGTCTTTTGGAGGTGATATCTCATTGTGGTTTTTTTTTTTGAGAGGGCGTCTCTCATATTTATTGATCAAATGGTTGTTAACAACACTAAAATTCCATATAGGGCACTCCATGCACAATCATTAATCAACCCCAAGTCTAATTCTCAACAGTATCCAATCTTCTGAAGCATAATGAACAAGTTCTTACATGTTGTTCTAGTTCTTACATAGTGAATAAGTTCTTACATGGTGAACAGTGCAAGGGAAGTCATATCACAGAAACTTTCGGTTTTGATCACACATCATGAACTATAAACAATCAAGTCAGATATGATTATTCATTTGATTTTTATACATGATTTATATGTGAATCCCACATTTATCCCTTATTATTTTTTTAAATAAAATGCTGGAGTGGTAGGTAGATGAAAGCTAAATGTAGAAAACATAATTTAGTGCTATAAGAGGGCAAATATAGATGATCAGGTCTGTGCCTATAGACTAAGTATTAATCCAAGGGCAACAAAACATCCACGGATGCAGATTTCTCTCAAAACGGGGGGGGGGGTTGAGGTTCTAAGCCTCACCTCTGTTAATCCCCAAATTCTCACCTGATAGCCCCCCTGTGACTGCCTGTCTTAGGTTGTTCCTCCCTTGAGGAATCTTACCTGTCTCTGGCTAACCAATCATCTTCTGGGGCCATACAGGGAAATGTAAAGGTGGTAAGTTAGAGAGAAGCAATATTGTTTGAAAAGGTTAGCTTTTTACTTCTTTGAAGATTTATGCCCAGTGGCTTCTATGCCCAGCATTTGTCTTGAGGTATCTTTACCACTTGGAAGAATTATGATACTTGGTAATTTTCTATATGAGGCACGAATTCTACTAAAGGGTTGTAATTAGGATGGAAGAAGAAAAGCTTTAGAAGTAGCAGATGGAAGAAAACATGGGAAGATTGATTATTTCTTTGATATAACTTCTTGTAGAGTAACATAAGCATGTATAGCTTTTAACAAACTACTAATTAATTGCATACACACATTAACAGAATAGGAATACAGATACATAACAAAAGCAGACCTACAATTACCAGCCCTATCCAGTGAAACCAAGAAAACTAGTTAGGTACCCTAGGCATTTGTGAAAACTTATCAATAATATGATGAATATTGTCTAACTGAATTTGAATAGTTTGAGAAAAACCAGACAAACTAAAACAACACATTCCTGGGAACTGTTCACATCCCATATGTTCTTTTAACAGTAGACAGTCTATAGTCGCACGATTTTGGAGCACTGCAACTTGCACTTCTCCTAATTATTGGTTGAGTTCCGACAGTATAGATCCAGTCAAATTTGTTGTTTTACTGTATGCACAGGCCAGCTTAGATATCGCCTTCTTCATTCCAATGGCAAGTCCAGGAACCGGTGGGATGAATGCAGCTACAACCGCAACAGCGCCAGGATCTTTGTTGAAGTTTTTTGATGATCATATTCTGGAATGACTTTTCCAGAGGATGTTGATGTTGGAAGTTCTTCTTTGTATTGTATCTTAATTCATTTTCTGGGTACCGCAATTAGGCTTTGATCCTCTGTATAAACACAAACAAACCCTTTGCCCACACTTTGATATGACCTTTATACCATTGTGAAGAACCTATTGGAGACCACCACACAGGAACTGCCTTTTTTTTAACAGAAAGAAATATTAGAAAAATGTACTTCTTAGCTGATCGTCCGACACCCTTCAAAAAATCAAAATTAAGGATATGTAAAGCATGCATTACTCGTTGTTATGCAGTTAATTTTATCCTATCAGGGAGATTTATCCCCCCCTTTTTTTGTTATCATTAATCTATAATTACATGAAGAATATTATATTTACGAGGCTCTCCCCTACACCAAGTCCCCCCCACAAACGCCATTACAGTCACTGTCCATCAGCATTGCAAAATGTAGAATCACTACTTGTCTTCTCTGTGTTGCACAGTCCTCCCCTTTCCCCCACTCCACACATTATACATGCTAATCATAATATCCCCTTCTTCCTCGCCCTTATCCCTCCCTACCCTCCCATTCTCCCCAGTCTCTTTCCCTTTGGTAAGTGTTAGTCCCATCTTGGGTTCTGTGATTCTGCTGCTGTTTTTTTCCTTCAGTTTTTCCTTTGTTCCTATACTCCACAGATGAGTGAAATCATTTTGAATTTGCCTTTCTCTGCTTGGCTTATTGCACTGAGCATAATACTGTCTAGCTCCATCCATGTTGTTGCAAATGGAAGGATTTGTTCCCTTCTTATGGCTGAATAGTATTCCATTGTGTATATGTGCTGCATCTTCTTTTTTTCTTTAAAAAAACTTTATATTGAGGTGTAATTCACTTTATTAAGGTATAATTCACATACTACACAATTCATTCATGTGAAGTGTACTATTCAATGGTTTTTATTAGATTCACGGAGTTGTGCAACCATCACCACAATCAATTTTAGAACTTTTGACCACCCCAACTGGAAGCCCTATACCCTTTATCAGTCACTCCCCCCTCCCACAATCCTCCTCCCCAGCCCGAGGCAACCATGAGTCTACTTTCTATCTCTATGGATTTGCTTACTCTGAACATTTCATATAAATGGGATCACACAACATGTGGTCTTTTGTGTTTCGCTTCTTACACTTAGCATGTTTTCAAGGTTCATCCATGTTGTAGCATGTATCGATACTTCATTTCTTTTTATTTCCTTTAATTTTTTAAATTTATTTAAATTTATTTTTATTTTGGTATCATTAATCTACACCTACAGAAAGAACATTATGTTTACTAGGTTCCCCCCTTCACCAAGTCCCCCCACATACCCCTTCACAGTCACTGTCCATCAGCGAAGTAAGATGCTGTAAAATCACTACTTGTCTTCTCTGTGTTGCACAGCCCTTCCCATGCCCCCCAGACACTATACATGCTAATCATAATGCCCTCTTTCTTTTTCTCCAACCTTATCCCTCCCTTCCCACCCATCGTCCCCAGTCCCTTTCCCTTTGGTAACTATTAGTCCATTCTTGGGTTCTGTGATTCTGCTGCTGTTTTGTTCCCTCAGTTTTCCTTTGTTCTTATACTCCACATATGAGTGAAATCATTTGGTACTTACACTTCTCCGCCTGGCTTATTTCACTGAGCATAAAACCCTCTAGCTCCATCCATGTTGTTGCGAATGGTAGGATCTGTTTTTTTCTTATGATTGCTTAATATTCCATTGTATATATTTACCACATCTTCTTTATCCATTCATCTACTGATGGACAATTGAGGTTGCTTCCATATCTTGGCTACTGTAAACAGTGCAGCAATAAACATAGGGGTGCATCTGTCTTCTTCAAACTGGAGTGCTGCACTCTTAGGGTAAATTCCTAGAAGTGGAATTCCTGGGTCAAATGGTATTTCTATTTTGAGCATTCTGAGGAACCTCCATACTGCTTTCCACAGTGGTTGAACTAGTTTACATTCCTACCAGCAGTGTAGGAGGGTTCCCCTTTCTCCACAACCTCACCAACATTTGTTGTTGTTTGTCTTTTGGATGGTAGCCATCCTTACTGGTGTGACATGATATCACATTGTGGTTTTAATTTGCATTTCTCTGATAATTAGCAATGTGGAGCATCTTTTCATGTGCCTGTTGGCCATCTGGATTTCTTCTTTAGAGAAGTGTCTATTCAGTTCCTCTACCCATTTTTTAATTGTATTATTTGATTTTTGTTTGTTGAGGCATGTGAGCTCTTTATATATTTTGGATGTCAATCCTTTATCAGATCTGTCATTTACAAATATATTCTCCCATACTGTAGGATACCTTTTTGTTCTATTGACGGTGTCCTTTGCTGTACAGAAGCTTCTTAGCTTGATATAATCCCACTTGTACATCTTTGCCTTTGTTTCCCTTGCCTGGGGAGATATGTTCATGAAGAAGTCACTCATGTTTATGTCCATGAGATTTTTGCCTATGTTTTTTTCTAAGAGTTTTATGGTTTCATAAAGTACATTCAGGTCTTTGATCAATTTGGAGTTTACTTTTGTGTATGGGGTCAGACAGTGATCCAGTTTCATTCTCCTATATGTAGCTGTCCAGTTTTGCAAGCACCATCTGTTGAAGAGACTGTCATTTCCCCATTGGATGTCCATGGGTCCTTTATTGTATATTAATTGGCCATATATATTTGGGTTAATGTTTGGAGTCTTTATTCTGTTTCACTGGTCTGTCGCTCTGTTCTTGCACCAGTATCAAATTGTTTTGATTACTGTGGCTTTGTAGTAGAGCTTGAAATTGGGGAGTGAGATCCCCCCCACTTTATTCTTCCTTCTCAGGATTGCTTTGGCTATTCAGGGTCTTTGACGGTTCCATATGAACTTTTGAACTGTTTGTTCCAGTTCATTGAAGAATGCTGTTGATAATTTGAAAGGAATTGCATCGAATCTATATATTGCTTTGGGCAGGATCGTCATTTTGACAATACTAATTCTTCCTACCCAAGAGCATGGATGAATTCCCATTTCTTAGTGCTCTCTTTAATTTCTCTTAAGAGTGTCTTACAGTTTTCAGGGTATAGGTCTTTCACTTCCTTGGTTAGGTTTATTCCTAGGTATTTTATTCTTTTTGATGCTATTGTGAATGGAATTGTTTTCCTGATTTCTCTTTCTATTAGTTCATTGTTGGTGTATAGGAAAGCCACAGATTTCTGTGTTAATTTTGTATCCTGCAACTTTCCTGAATTCTGATATTAGTTCTAGTAGTTTTGCAGTAGAGTCTTTAGGGTTTTTTATGTACAGTATCATGTCATCTGCAAATAGTGACAATTTGACTTCTTCTTTACCAATCTGGATTTCTTGTATTTCTTTGTTTTGTCTGATTGCCGTGGCTAGGCAGTACCTTGTTGAATAACAGTGGGGAGAGTGGGCATCCCTGTCTTGTTCCCGATCTCAGAGGAAAAGGTTTCAGCCTCTCGCTGCTCAGTATGATTTTCGCTGTGGGTTGATAATATATGGCCTTTATTATGTTGAGGTACTTGCCCTCTATGCCCATTTTGTTGAGAGTTTTTTATCATGAATGGATGTTGAATTTTGTCAAATGCTTTTTCAGCATCTATGGAGATGATCATTTGGTTTTTGCCCTTCTTTTTGTTGATGTGGTGGATGATGTTGATGGATTTTCAAATGTTGTACCATCCTTGCATCCCTGGGATGAATCCCACTTGGTCATGGTGTATGATCCTCTTGATATATTTTTGAATTCGGTTTGCTAATATTTTGTTGAGTATTTTTGCATCTACATTCATCAGGGATATTGGTCTGTAGTTTTCTTTTTTTGTGGTGTCTTTGCCTGGTTTTGTTATTAGGGTGATGTTGGCTTCATAGAATGAGTTTGGTAGTATTTCCTCCTCTGCTACTTTTTGGAAAACTTTAAGGAGAATGGGTATTATGTGTTCTCTGTATGTCTGATAAAATTCTGAGGTAAATCCATCTGGCCTGGGGGTTTTGTTCTTGTGTAGTTTTTTGATTACCAATTCAATTTCATAGCTGGTAATTGGTCTGTTTAGATTCTCTGTTTCTTTCTGGGTCAGTCTTGGAAGGTTGTATTTCTCTAGGAAGTTGTCCATTTCTGCTAGGTTTTCCAGCTTTTTAGCATATAGGTTTTCATAGTATTCTCTAATAATTCTTTGTATTTCTGTGGGGACCGTTGTGATTTTTCCTTTCTTGTTTCTGATTCTGTTGATGTGTGTTGACTCTCTTTTTCTCTTCGTAAGTCTGGATGGAGGCTTATCTATTTTGTTTATTTTCTCGAAGAACAAGCTCTTGGTTTTATTGATTTTTTTCTATTGTTTTATTCTTCTCAATTTTACTTATTTCTTCTCTGATCTTTATTATGTCCCTCCTTCTGCTGACTTTAGGCCTCATTTGTTCTTTTTCAATTTTGATAATTGTGACATTAGACTATTCATTTGGGATTGTTCTTCCTTCTTTAAATATGCCTGGATTGCTTTATACTTTCCTCTTAAGACTGCTTTAGCTGCATCCCACAGAAGTTGGGGCTTTGTGTTGTTGTTGTCATTTGTTTCCATATATTGCTGCATCTCCATTATAATTTGGTCATTGATCCATTGATTATTTATTAGCGTGTTGTTAAGCCTCCATGTGTTTGTGAGCCTTTTTCTTTCTTTGTACAGTTTATTTCTAGTTTTATACTTTTGTGGTCTGAAAAGTTGGCTGGTAGAATTTCAGTCTTTTGTAATTTACTGAGGTTCTTTTTGTGTCCTAGTATGTGGTCTATTCTGGAGAATGTTCCTTGTGCACTTGAGAAGAATGTGTATCCTGTTGCTTTTTGGATGTAGCATTCTAGGATGTCTATTAGGTCCATCTCTTCTAGCATGTTGTTCATTGTCTCTGTGTCCTTACTTATTTTCTGTCTGGTGGATCTGTCCTTTGGAATGAGTGGTATGTTAAAGTCTCCCAAAATGGATGCATTACACTCTATTTCCTGCTTTAATTCTGTTAGTGTTTGTTTCACATATGTTGGTGCTCCTGTATTGGGTGCATATATGATTATAATAGTTATATCCTCTTGTTGGACTGAGCCCTTTATCATTATGTAATGTCCTTCTTTATCCCTTGTTGCTTTATTTTCAAGTCTATTTTTTCTGATACTAGTATTGAAACACCTGCTTTTTTTCTCTCTGCTGTTCGCATGGGATATCTTTCTCCGTCCCTTGACTTTTAATCTGTGCATGTCTTTGGGTTTGAGGTGAGTCTCTTGTAAGCAGCATATAGATGGGTCTTGATTTTTTATCCGTTCTATTACTCTGTGTCTTTTGATTGATGCATTCAGTCCATTTACATTTACGGTGATTATTGAAAGATATGTACTTATTGCCATTGCAGGCTTTAGATTTGTGGTTACCAAAGGTTCAAGTTTAGCTTGTTTACTACCTTACTGTCTGACCTCACTCGCTTATTGAGTTGTTATAAACACAGTCTGAGGATTATTTCTCTCCCTTCTTATTCCTTCTCATCCATTCTTTATATGTTGGGTGTTTTGTTCTGTGCTCTTTTTAGGAGTGCTCCCATCTAGAGCAGTCTGTCTAAGATACCCTGTAGAGGTGATTTGTGGGAGGCAAATTCCCTCAACTTTTCTTTGTCTGGGAATTGTTTAATCCCTCCTTCATATTTAAATGATAATGATGCTGGATACTGTATCCTTGGTTCAAGGCCCTTCTGTTTCATTGCATTAAATATATCATGCCATTCTCTTCTGGCCTATTAGCTTCCTTTTGAGAAGTCTAATGATAGCCTGATGGCTTTTCCTTTGTAGGTGACCTTTTTGCTCTTTCTGGCTGGCTTTAATACTCTGTCCTTGTCCTTGATCTTTGCATTTTAATTATTATGTGTGTTGGTGTTGTCCTCTTTGGATCACATCTCTCAGGAGTTCTGTGTGCCTCCATAGTCTGAGCAACTATTTCCTCCTCCAATTTGGGGAAGTTCTCAGCAATTATTTCTTCAAAGACACTTTCTACGCCTTTTTCTCTCTCTTCTTCCTCTGGTTCCCTATAATGTGGATATTGTTCCTTTTGGATTGGTCACACAGTTCTCTTAATATTGTTTCATTCCTGGAGATCCTTTTATCTCTCTGTGTCACCTTCTATGCATTCCTGTTGTCTGGTTTCTAATCCATCAATGGCCTCTTGCATCTTATCCATTCTGCTTATAAATCCTTCCAGAGTTTGTTTCACTTCTGTAATCTCCCTCCAGATGTCTGTAATCTCCCACCAGACATCTGTAATCTCCCTCTGGACTTCATCCTTTAGCTCTTGCATATTTCTCTGTAGCTCTGTCAGCATGTTTATGATTTTTATTTTGAATTCTTTTTCAGGGAGACTTGTTAGGTCTGCCTCTGCAGATCCTTTCTCAGGTGTAACTATCTTGGACTAGACCAGATATTTTTGCCTTTTCATCGTGATAGCCATGGCTGTAGGCAGGTTACGGGTGTGTCAGCTGGGAGAAGAAAGTCCTTTCCTGCTTGCTGGATGCCTTGCCCTTCTCAGCTGCCTGTGACAGTTTCCTGCACTCCTGGAGCTGCCACTGGGTTAGTCCCCTACGCTGCTGTGGGCCGGGTGTCCATCAGAGCAGCGCGTAGCCCTGAGGACAGTGGCAGGCACACCAGGTGCGCTCCTCTGTGCTAGCAGCGACGCTTCCGGGCAGCTGTGTGGCAGCAGTGGTCTTTGGGTCTGGTCCAGGTGGCTGTGCATTGGGATGGGATTCTGGTCGGCTGCTGGGAGCATGCCTGCTCCCTCTGGCTCTGCTGGAGGTATGTGCAGGGCTCTTCTACACAGGCTTCTACTGGGTTCTGGCTTCACTTCTGCTGGTGCATGCAAGCCACACCCGGGCTGTTTGGTCACGCTGCTGTGGGCTAGCACAAGCCTCTCCTGTGGCACATGGATCTGCTCTCGGTTCCTTCCAGCACTGCCATCCCCAGCGTGTGCTACCACTCTCCTGCTACTGGGCCCATGTGTTGGGGTCCACGCCAGTTGGAGGAACTGCTGGCAGGCTGCTTAGTGCCATGAGGGGCTTCAGAGCTGCACTGCCTCTGTTTAGGGTGCCTAAGTTTCCCCAGTATTCCCAGCTGCCGGGAAAACTTCATCCAGCTATGGGGTCCCTGTCTCTTTAAGACTTGCAGAAAGCACTCGCTTTTCTTTTGTCTCAGGGGCACCGGTTGCAAGGACCTGCCCACAGGTTTTGATTTTCTGTTTCTCTAATATCCAGCACCCCGTGCACCTTGTGTCTGCATTCTGGGTGCGGATTTCTAGAGCTGGTTGTTTAGCAGTCCTGGGCTTTCACTCCCTCCCTGTTCTGACTCCTTTCTTCCCACCCAGTTTTGGGGTTGGGGAGCATTCAGGTCCCACCTGGCCCCGGCTTGTATCTTACCCCCTTCATGTGATGCTGAGTTCTCGCAGATGTAGATGTATCCTGGCTGTTGTACTGCATCCACTGGTGTCTTTTTTCGGAATAGTTGTATTTATTGTATTTTCATAAATATATATGTTTTGGGGAGGAGATTTCCTCTGAACTACTCATGCCACCATTTTCCATGATCTCATTGTGGTTTTAATTTGCATTTCTCTGATGACTTGTGATGTGGAGCATCTTTTCATGTTTCTGTTGGCCATCTGAATTTCTTCTTTGGAGAACTGTCTCTTCAGCTCCTCTGCCCATTTTTTAATTGGATTATTTGCTTTTTGTTTGTTGAGGTACATGAGCTCTTCATATATTTTGGATATCAACCCTTTATCAGATCCTTCATTTATGAATATTTTCTCCCATACTGTAGGATGCCTTTTTGTTCTATTGGTGGTGTACTTTGCTGCACAGAAGCTTTTTATTTTGATACAGTCCCACTTGTTCATTTTTGCTTTTGTTTCCCTTGCTGGGGGAGATATTTTCATGAAGAAGTCACTCATATTTATGTCCAAGAGATTTTTGCCTATATTTTTTAGGAGTTTTATGGTTTCATGACTTACATTCAGGTCTTTGATCCATTTGAATTTACTTTTGTGTATGAGGTTAGACACCGATCCAGTTCATTCTCTTACATTTAGCTGTCCAGTTTTGCCAGCACCATCTGTTGAAGAGACTGTCATTTCCCATTGTATGTCCATGGCTCCTTTATCATATATTAATTGACCATATATGCTTGGGTTAATGTCTGGAATCTCTATTTTGTTCCAGTGGTCTGTGGCTCTGTTCTTGTGCCAGTACCAAACTGTCTTGATTACTGTGGCTTTGTAGTAGAGCTTGAAGTTGGGGAGCAAGATACCCCCACTTTATTCTTCCTTCTCAGGATTGCTTTGGCTATTCAGGGTCTTTGGTGTTTCTGTATGAATTTTAGAACTATTTGTTCCAGTTAATTGAAGAATGTTGTTGGTAATTTGATATGGATTGCATCAAATCTGTATATTGATTCGGGCAGGATGGCCATTTTGATGATATTAATTCTTCCTAGCCAAGAGCATGGGATGAGTTTTCATTTGTTAGTGTCCCCTTTAATTTCTCTTAAGCATGTCTTGCAATTTTCAGGGTATAGGTCTTTCACTTTGTTCGTTAGTCTTATTCGAAGGTATTTTATTCTTTTTGATGCAATTGTGAATGGAATTGTTTTCCTGATTTATCTTTCTATTAGTTCACAGTTAGTGTATAGGAAAGCCACAGATTTCTGTGTTTTAATTTTGTATCCTGCAACTTTGCTGTATTCCGATATCAGTTCTAGTAGTTTTGGAGTGGAGTCTGTAGGGTTTTTTATGTACAATATCATGTCATCTGCAAATAGTGACAGTTTAACTTCTTCTTTACCAACTTCATTTTTTGTA
This sequence comes from Manis javanica, assembly GCF_040802235.1. Taxonomy (NCBI): domain Eukaryota; kingdom Metazoa; phylum Chordata; class Mammalia; order Pholidota; family Manidae; genus Manis; species Manis javanica. The sequence goes on from NC_133160.1 coordinate 49,526,723, forward strand.
TTTCTTTGTTTTGTCTAATTGCTGTGGCTAGGACCTCCAGTACTATGTTGAATAACAGTGGGGAGAGTGGGCATCTCTGTCTTGTTCCTGATCTCGGAGGAAAGCTTTCAGCTTCTTGGTGTTCAGTATGATGTTGGCTGTAGGCTTATCATATATGGCCTTTATTATGTTGAGGTTCTTGCCCTGTATACCCATTTTGCTGAAAGTTTTTATCATGAATGGATGTTGAATTTTGTCAAATGCATTTTCAGCATCTATGGAAATGATCATGTGGTTTTCATCTTTCTTCTTGTTTATGTGGTGGATGATGTTGATGGATTTTCGAATGTTGTGCCATCCTTGCCTCCCTGGGATGAATCCCACTTGTTCATGTTTTATGATCCTTTTGATGTATTTTTGAATTCCATTTGCTAATATTTTGTGGAGTATTTTTCATGTACATTCATCACAGATATTGTCTGTAATTTTATTTTCTGTTGGGGTCTTTGCCTAGTTTTGGTATTTGGGTAATGTTGGCTTCATAAAATGAGTTTGGGACTATTCCCTCCTCTGCTATTTTTTGGAAAACTTTAAGGAGAATGGGTATTATGTCTTTTCTTTATGTCTGATAAAATTCTGAGGTAAATCCATCTGGCCCGGGGGTATGAAAAGTTTGTTGGTGGGATTTCAATCTTTTTGAATTTACTGAGGCTTTTTTGTGGCCTAGTATGTGGTCTATTCTGGAGAATGTTCCATGGACACTTGAGAAGAATGTGTTTCCTGTTGCTTTTGGATGCAGAGTTCTATAGATGTCTATTAGGTCCATCTGTTCTAGTTCTTTTGCCTCCTTTAGTTCTATTTGTATTTATTTCACATATGGTGTTGCTCCTTTGTAGGGTGCATATATATTTGTAATGCTTATATCCTCTTGTTGGACTGAGCCCTTTATCATTATGTAGTGTCCTTCTTTATCTCTTGTTACTTTCTTTGTTTTGAAGTCCATTTTGTCTGATACTAGTACTACAACACCTGCTTTTTTCTCCTTGTTGTTTGCATGGAATATCTTTTTCCATCCCTTGACTTCTAGTCTCTGCATGTCTTTGGGTTTGAGGTGGGTCTCTTGTAAGCAGCATATAGATGGGTCTTGCTTTTTTATCCTTTCCATTACTCTGTGTCTTTTGATTGGTGCATTCAGTCCATTTACATTTAGGGTGACTATTGAAAGGTATGTACTTATTGCCATTGTAGGCTTAGGTTTGTGGTTACCACAGTTTCAAGGTTAGCTTCTTTATTATCTTACTGCCTAACTTAACTCACTTATTGAGCTATTATAGATACTGTCTGGTGATTCTTTATTTCTCTCCCTTATTATTCCTTCTCCTCCATTCTTTATATGTTGGGTGTTTTATTCTGTGCTCTTTTGTGTTTCCTTTAACTGCTTTTGTGGGTAGTTGATTTTATTTTTTGCCTTTAGTTAGTTTCTGGTTGGTCTGCTTTCTTTGCTGTGATTTCATTTTCTCTGGTAACATTTGTTTAGAATTAGGAGTGCTCCCATCTTGAGCAGTCCCATTAAAATAGCCTGTAGAGGTGATTTGTGGAAGGCAAATTCCCTCAACGTTTGCTTGTCTGGGAACTGTTTAATCCCTCCTTCATATTTAAATGATAATCATGCTGGATACAGTATTCTTGGTTCAAGGCCCTTCTGTTTCATTTAATTAAATATATCATGCCATTGTCTTCTGGCCTGTAAGGTTTCTGTTGAAAAGTCTGATGATAGCCTGATGCATTTTCCTTTGTAGGTGATCTTTTTTCCTCTCTTTGGCTGCCTTTAATACTCTTTCCTTGTCCTTGATCTTTGCCATTTTAATTATTATGTGTCTTGGTGTTGTCCTCCTTGGGTCCCTTCTGTTGGGAGTTCTGTGTACTTCCATTGTCTGAATGATTATTTCCTCCCACAGATTGGGAAAGTTTTCAGCAATCATTTCTTTAAAGACACTTTCTATCCCTTTTTCTCTCTTCTTCTTCTGGTACCCCTATAATGCAAATATTGTTCCATTTGGATCAGTCACACAGTTCTTTTAATATTCATTCATTCTTGGAGATCCTTTTATCTCTCTCTGTGTCAGCTTCTATATGTTCCTGTTCTCTGTTTTCTATTCTGTCAATGGCCTCTTGCATCTTATCCATTCTACTTATAAATCCTTCCAGAGATTGTTTCATTTTTATAATCTCCTTCCCGATGTTATACCTTAGCTCTTGCATATTTCTCTGCAGCTCCATCAGCATGGTTATGACCTTTATTTTGAATTCTTTTCAGGGAGATTAGTTAGGTCTATCTCTCCAGATTCCTTCTCAGGGGAGAAAGTCTGGATTAGTCTGGTCTGTGTCAAATTCTTGTGCCTTTTCATTGCAACAGAGGTAGTTGTGGGAAGCTGGCACATGTGTTGGCTGGGAGAACATCCCTTCTTGCTGGTTGTGGCCTTCCTCTCCTGGGAGAACAGCGACCCCTAGTGGCTCACGCTGGGCTGCTTCGTGCAGACGGGCTAATTCTTGCCCAGCCGCTGTGAAAGAAGCTCTGCCCTGCTGCCTCAGGTTGCTTCTCCACTATTGTGGAGCAGCGTTGGAGGGGAAACAGGAGGCTGTTTATCTCTGTGAAGGGCCTCCAAGCTGTGCTGCTGCCCATGGGGTTAGGGCACCTAGAATTCCCCAGGATTCCCAACTTCTGGGCTAAGTGTCCTGGGATGTTTCTGTCCAGCTGCGGGGTCCCTGTCCCTTTAAGTCTTTCAAAAAGCACTCGCTTTTTTTTTTGTCCCAAGGGCATTGGCTGCAGGGACCTGCTTGCAGGTTTTACTGTCCCATTTCCCTAGCATCCAGCACACCATGTACTGTTTGTCTCTGCTCCCGGTGCGGATGGCTAGGGCTGGGTGTTTAGCAGTCCTGGGCTCCCTCTCCCTCCTGGCTCCAACTCCTCTCCTCCCACTGGGAGCTGGGGTGAGGGTTACTCGGGTCCCACCGGGCCGCGGCTTGTATCTTACCCCTTTCGTGAGGTGCTGGGTTCTTGCAGGCGTAGATGAAGCCTGGCTGTTGCCCTGTATCTTCTGGTCTCTCTTTTAAGGATAGTTGTATTTGTTGTATTTTCAAAAATGTATATGGTTTTGGAATGAGATTTCTGCTGCTCTTCTCATGCTGCCATCTTGGCTCCTCACTAAATATTTTATCTATTATTTTGTGTTGTTTCTGGCATAACTCTGACCTATTTCATTGCATCTTTTAACTGATTATTGTTCGTACATATGAGGATTATTGGTTTCTATATATTTTATATTCTGATAACTCATGCAATCTCATGTTCAGTTTGGCAGTTTTTAATTTGGCTTTTTCACTCTAGTTGCATAATCCTCTTATCTACAAATAGTTATCATTTATTTTGTCCATTGTTCCTGTATCTATAATTTCTTCCTATTTCTAACTGAATCAACTAATACAACCCACAGAATAATAAGCAGTTAGTGGTTATAGTGAATATCCTTTTACCTGATAGTTCTAGAATGCCTACATCTTTCTCCATTGATGTTTTTGAGGTAAATCATTGGTTTAGCCATTAATTCAGTTATTTATTTCAGTAGAATATTTACCAAGAATGTATATTTATTTGCCAAGTAGCTTTTTAGTGTCTACCATGTTACTTTTTCCCAGATACATTAAATAATCATTCAGTCATTTTGTTTTTATTAAGGTATCACTGATACACACTCTTATGAATTTTTCACAAGAAAAACAGTTTGGTTACTACATTTACCTTTATTATCCAGTTCCCTCCCACCTCAGTCATTGTCCATCAGTGTAGTAAGATACCAGAGTTCCTATTTGCCTTCTCTGTGCTACACTGTCTTCCCCCTGACACCACACATACCATGTGCACCGATCATGATACCCCACAATCCCCTTCTCCCTTCCTCCCCACCTACCCTCCCCCACCCCTCCCCTTTGGTAACCGCTAGTCCCTTCTTGCAGTCTGAATCATTCAGTCATTTATTTTTAAAAAATCAGCTGACTGCTAACTGTGTGCCAGGTACTATGGTAGGCATATGGATTACAATGGTGAACAAAACAGTCCTGGTCTCTGAAAGCTTATGTTATGGCAGAGAGACAGACAGTAAATTAAGATGATAATGTATAAATACATTTGGTTAGTTCTAAAAGGTGATATGGAAGTGCTGTTGAAAGAGTTGCAGAAAAAAAGAAAGCATTAAACAGGGTAAGAAATCAGAAGTGCCACGAGTCTGGATAGGACAGGTACGACTTTGCAGACTGGGTAGCATAAACCTTATCGTGAGGTGACATTTAAGCAAAAAATTGATGGAGGGAGGGATTTAACCCTCAGGTATTTGGGAAAAGTATTCTAGACAAAGGGTGTAGCAGTTCAACGACATTGAGAAAGGAGTATTCCTGGATTGTTTGAGTAGCACCAGAATGTCCAGTGAGGCTGGAACAATGTGACTAAGTTGAGACAGTCAGAGACAGAGGTTAACAATGACAGACTATATAGACCTGTTAGGTCAGTGTAAGAATTTTTGGCTTTTACTCTGAGTAAAATGGGAAGTCTTTGGAGGTTGGGATCAGAGAAGTGATATGATCTGATTAAAATGTTAAAGTGATACATTTATTATAAGTAGTATTGATTCACTTTCTCATATTGAATGCTTTTAGAATAAGACATTTAGTTATGATGTACTACTACTCTTCTTTTTGAAGTATTGATGGGTTGTATTTGATATTTTCTTTAGAATTTTTACATTGATAGTCATAAGTGAAATTAGTCTGGAGTTTGTGTGTGTGATTTGAGTAATATATATATCCTTAAGATAAATATCAGTGTTTTGCTCACTTCATAAAAAGAACTGAGAGGTTTCCTTAGACTTCTCCACAGAGAACCTCTCTGTATTTTGCAGTGCTTAAAAGGAATTGGCATTATTCTCTTTTTTGTTTTGTTTTTAAGGTTTCCTGGAATTCCTGGGTGAAACCAGAGACATATTTTTTTCTTTATCTCTATTCCTGTGTTTAAGCCACAGGAAGGAAACCATTGCAGGGTTTTGTGCAGTAAAATTCAAAAGTAAAGTGATAGGTAGCTGGGCTTTTAAAAAAGTTCTTTTATGGGAAAAATGTAAAGAAAATTCTTAGTGAGTTTTTTCTTATACCACAAAGAAACTGAAAATGATTTTGCTGATAATTTTCAGTCATTCTCATGTTAAATTCAATCAATGGAAAGTAATTGTTGACCATCTACTGTCTGATTATTAGATGAATATATACTTGAAATTATATTGTAACTGTTAACTAATTGATGACTATTGCAAAAATCCATTTGAAAACTTTGATGTTGCATGAGTTGCCTTAAGAACTTTGTCTTGATGTTTCCTACCTTACATCTTACCAACCATTCTATTCAGCTTTATTATTTTTGTACAGAGATGTGGTAAGTGCTATCTTTTATTATTTGTTCCTAGATGGAAACTGAAAGAAGTAAAAGGAACCCCCAGAATAAAAGCTGAAAGCTCTCAGCTTTAGTAGGCTGAGAAAATTGATGTTCTGGCCCATGCTTTCAGGAAAACTTTCATAAAATGAAATCACTATCTCAAAGAGATATCTGCACCGCCAAGTTCAATGCAGCATTATTCATAACGATCAAGACATGGAACATGGAAACAACTGAAGTGTCCATGTGTTATATATATGTGTGGGATGAAATATTATTTGGTCATAAGAAAGAAAGAAAGCCTGCCTTTTGTAGCATCATGGATGAGACTGGAGGACATTATACAAATAAAACAAGCCACACACAGAAAAACACAAATCCTGTATGATCTCACTTATATATTGCATCTAAAAAAGTTAAACACAGAAACAGAGAATGGATTGGTGGTTGCCAGTGGCTAGGGGTTGGGGAAATGCGAAGATGTTGGTCAGACGGCATATACTTTCATTTATAAGATGAATAAGTTTTGGAAATCTAATATACAGCTTGGTGAGTATAGTTAACAAAACTTTATTTTATATCTGAAAGTTGCTAAGAGTTGATACTAAATGTTATTACCAAGAAAAAGTAATTATGTGAAGTGATAGACGTTTTAAGTATCCTTTTTCAATATGTATGTGTTGAATTATCACACTGTACACCTTAAATTTAAACAATGTTAGTTATCACTTATATCTTAGTAAAATAGGTGGGAAAAGATACATTTAATATCATTTAGTAGGTGGACTGTTCAAGAAAAATCATGTTACCTATTGGAATGTTCTCAACTTCACATAATAGGTTTCTCCCCTGAAGTGGAATAAACAGTGGGGGATCATTTTTCTTCCCATAACAAGTGAAGAGGTAGGTGATTCTAGGGTTGGTTCAGCAACTCCAGTCTAGGCCTTTTGGGCAGCTTTTCTTAGATTCTTTTGACCTTCCCTCATTCCTACAATGTGGCTGCCACAATACCAAACATGACATCTTCTTACCAGTCCTCAAATTCAGAAAGAAAGAGGTAAATGTTTTTTTGGACATATTATTTTTCTTTTTTTAATAAAAAAATCTTTTTAGCTATCTCTCCATTGGAAATGAATAGGTCAAATGTCTAATGAACATTCTCTTGCAAAGGAAAATGAGATTACTCTGACTTCCATGTATCAATTACAATTTATTCCCTGGGGGTTACTTAGCACATTACTGCCCTAAACCTGAACCCCAGCAGGTTCCTATTAAAAAGGAAAAAAGGGAATATCTTCTGGTTAGGCATTTAAGTGCCTACCTCACTATCTAAGAGCCAAACCCTTAATGACCCTTGCAAGGATCATCTGTGTTTGTTTCATTTCTATCTCCTCACAGCTGCAAGTCACCAAGTTCAAGCAGTGATTCTCTTGTCCTCCAACAGGATCTTCATTACTCTATATATTGATGAACACAGATTCATTTTCCAGCCAAACTCCCTCTCATGAGTTCCAGATCAAAATATTTATCTAATCATCTAATCCATAATTACATCTTCTACTTGGATGTCTCATAATTCCAAAACCTCAACAGATCCACAATTGAACTTGTCATCTTTTAGTCCTTTCTGCTCCTCTGTTTGGAGTTCTCCCCTCAGAGAATGGCTCCCCTCCTGGAGTCAGCTTGGTTCCTGCCTCTCCATTATGACTCACACCCAGTCATTGAGTTTGTAGTTCTTGACTTGTAAATATCTCTCAGGTCCATTGACTTACATCCATTTATATTAGTTTCCTAGAACTGACATAACAAAATACTGCAGACTGCATGGCTTAAAAAAGGGAAATTTATTTTCTCTCAATTCTGGAGCTTTGAAGTCCAGTGTCGGGTGTGTCAGAGAGCCAAGGCCCCTCTCCTAGGTTTGCCGACGGCCGCTCTCATCTGTGTGGTCTCCGCCTGTCTCGCTGTGTTTCCATATATCCTCTTCTTATAAGAACACCATTCTGATTGGATTGAGACCTACACTAACAGCTTCATTTTAACTTAATCACCTCTTTAAAGGCCCTGTGTCCAAACGCAGTCACATTTGAAGGTACTGGGGGCTAAGGCTTCAACATCTGAGTTTTGGGGAACACAATTCAGCCTGTAACCATCCCAGTTCTACTTTATTTTGGCCATTACCATCTCTTGCCTAAATTACTCGCCACCACCTATTTCCCCTCAGTTCTTTCCTTATTCTCCAGTTAGAGTGTCCTATATGTCTCATCATGACACCCTATATTTAAATATCTTCAGTGATTTTTTTTTTAACCACTTTAACCTGTTGTACAAGTCTCTTTTTGATCTCTTTGGTAAACTGCTCCAACTTTATTTCTGGACAATTCCCCCTCCACCACACTCTTAATCAAGCCCATTTTCCAGCTATATGAATCTGCTTTCAGATTCTCTAAGTGACCTACCTGCTCTACAGACTCTGGGCTCTCAAACACCCTTGTGTTTGTAACTTAGTTTCAGTGTGAAATAATATTCTGTCCTTTGCTTACTCCATCACCTTGAGTCATTGTGTCATCCAATAACGTTTAATCACTTAATGGTAATTTAAGAAGTTCCAAGCATAGTACCAAGAAGGGAATACTAAAAGAGGCCCTCAACATGTAACACCCAAGCAATTATCACAAATCTCTGAAACAAAAGTAAATATCTTACTTCCAACATCCTGTGGTATTTTCAGGGCTATAATCTAACTGATATGATACAGTTAGTATTTTGCCTTTAGAACTTTAAACACTAAGGAGATCTATGGAAGTCATTGGATCTCATTGTTTCAGAGATCTGCATAAATGTTAATTCTTTAATATTCCTTGAAAAAATGATTCCATAATATTTCTGGTGATCCAATTCCCATTTGATCAGATACACACTATTCCCTTAAATTGATGCCATGGTAAGAATAATCAGGATCAGAAAGGAAGCATGATTTGTTAAAACAACCTTTTTTAACAACCTTGTAAAGAAGTGCTGGTAATTTATGGTTGACCCAGAGTCTTTGACCTGCTCTGCTGCTTCCATAGAGATACATTGGCCATAAAAGGAATGGAGCCTGGAATGTTGTTTGTTTGCCTGGTATAAATTATTAGTCACTTTTGGGAGAAAGGAGATTGCTATTTCTAAGGCTGCTGTGTGTACATTCAACCTTAAAGACATCATTTTTTTTACTGGTTTTCAAAGCACTTGAAAAGATCTCACACTTATCTTTTGGATTTTAGTTTATGTAGCAACATTTTACATAATAAGTCAAAGAATCACCTGCATTTACCTAAATTACATGCTTTTCCAATTAAAATGATCTTTATAGAGTCTAAATTTATTGTGCTTCTCTTAAAGATAGTTTTTATATTTCTGGAAATTTAAGCTGTGAAAATCATCAAAGAGGTAAAGGTTCTGTACACAGCTGTGTTCATTGCATCATTATTTATAATCTGAACAATTGAAAAAATTGGAAGAATACAAGTTTTTAATATTAGGAAACATGCATTGAAATTTGATAAATTAAATATGTTAAAGACATTTATGGAGAGGATTATGTATGGGGGGAACACTTCTTATTAAAATATTTTTTGTAAAACCTGGAAACAAACTTGCAGATACAACAAGCCAGCTATTACAAGTCTCTGTGTACACACAGAGTGAAGATGGGAGGACATGTGAATTGTTAAAACTATTCCTGGATCATAGAGTTGTGAAGGATAGTTATTTTCTGTACTTCTCTGTTTTCTGACTATTCTGCACTTGCTAATTTTTTTATAATCCCTCTATACTTACTTTAAAAATTATATTTGAATAGTCCTTTATGGAAACTTTTTATTATTAATTTTTAGAAGTAGGGTGCAAAATATTAGTTTTGCCGTGATTTTAGTTATGTAAAATAATTAAGATAGTTGCCAACCTATCAAAAGTGGCTACTTCCCAAGACAGGATAATATTTTTTCCATACTTTTTTCAAAATTGCCCAGTTTTTCCATGATATGTATACCTTTTTAGATGTATAAATAAAATCAATGAAAAATGCACACAACTATTTATAATATATTGAGACCAATGCGTTTTAGATAGTAATGCATAGAAGTAATCCTGAAATACATGTGGGGAAAAGAGAACTAAGAGATTTTATATGTAATATTCATAAACAATATTAGTTGTAAAGCATTTAATAGAGGTGGGGTAAGTCTCTAGCTTTCTCCTCATAGTTTTATCATATATGTTTTAAACCCTACACCTATATTGTCAGGTTTCTCATGCCTTTGAAGTTATATAAATGAAATTATGTTTGCATTCTGTTTATACCTTGCTTTATTCTTCAACATTATGTTTCTGAGGTTCAACTGTGTTGTTGCATGAAGTTGCAGTTCATTCATTTTCATTGCTGCATAGTGTTCCATGGGGGTGAGTATAGCACAATTTATCCATCTTATGTTTGAGTTATTTTTTGCCAGTACAAAAATGCTAAATGAATATTGTTGTGAAATGTTTTCCAAGATACATATCAAGATATATATATATATATATAATCAGGGGTTAAATTGTTAGCTTATACCATATGCACATGTTTACACCTACTCCATAGTGCCAAATTGTTTTCCAAATTATATCCTCCAATTTTGGGGGGCCATTTTTATTGCCTCTTCTTAAGTGCTGCCATTTTAAAAATTAGGTTGTCATTTCTGATTGATTTGTAGATAGAGTTTATATATATTTCATGCTAATATTTAAAAATATTACAAATATTAAGTCTGTGGCTTGAATTTTCATTTTCTTTTTCTGATATTGTTTGATAAACTGAAGTCCTTAATTTTATTATAATATCTAGTATATCAGCTTCTCCTTTTTGATTTGGACTTTTTATGTTTATTTTAAGAAATCATTCCATGTCCTATGATGTTAAAGATATTCCATCTTATTTTCTTAAAATTTTATTCTTTTGTCTTTCATATTTAGTTCTTTAACACACAGATTTTTTTTTTTGTGCATGGCATCAGCAAACATCTAATGATATGGTAACTATGTATCTAGTGTTTTATTTTTTTTCCCCATTTTATCTTAGTCCCTTTTATTGAAAAGTCCATCCTTTTTATATTGACCTTAAATTCAGGTCTGTAATGAATCAAGCTTCTATATATCTTTGATTCAGGTTCTTTATACTACTCCTGTCCTATTTGTCTTTCTCTAATCTACACCATCTTAAACTATAGCTTGATATATGTACTGCTTTATCTGTATTTTACACATAATATATCTTCATAATTGGTAAGTTGGGTCTTGCTACCTTGTTTTTATTTTCATTTATGAGTGTCATGGCTATTCTTGTTCTTTTGCTCTCCTATGGACACATTTTAGAATTAGTTTGTGATAAATGGATGGATGGTTGGATAGACAGACATAGTCACCACCCTCCCAGAATAGCCATTAATTTTGTACTTGTCGTCACATTGATCCTAGAGGTCAGTTGGGCAATGTTGACGTCCATACAGGACATGATCTTTCAGTGTATGAGCATCATGTCTCTCTCTCTCTCTCCCTCTCTCTCTCTCTCTCTCTCTCTCTCTCTCTCTCTCTCTTTCTCTCTCTCTCTCTCTCTCTCTCTCTTTCTTTCTTTCTTTCTTTCTTTCTTTCTCTCTTTCTTTCTCTCTTTCTTTCTTTCCTTCTTTCTTTTTCTATTTATTCTCTGATTCAGGACACCCCCTACCATCACCAATTGAATGGGTGCTTTGATTTCTTATTTTTTCTAGTTAGTAATAAGTATAAGCATGTCTTCATATTTTTGCTACTCATTAAGGTTTCCCTTTCATGAAGTTCTTGTCTACATCTTTATGTGATTTCTGGTTGGTTTATATATTTGTAGAAATTCTTTATATCCTGAATTCTTTACATAGTTAGATATTGATTATATCTCCCTATATGGTATCTCTCAATTTCTACTATATTGTTAAAAGAACAGAAATCTTTAATGCTTTAATGTTGTATCCATCAATTTTCACCTAACAGTTTGAGTTTGGTGTCTTATTTAAGAAATCTTCATGAACTTACATTCACAAACATATCCTCTTATGTTTACTGGCTTCATACTTTTCTCTCTTATATTTAGGTCTTGAAAACTTTGTATATAATATAGGATTGATATATAGTATTAATTTTCATTATATAATGAGCCTGACTTCCTAATATCAACTACTGTATACAGTCTATTCTTTCCTCCCCAATAATTCAATTTTCAGCTTTTGCAGGTGGAACTTTTGTTCTGTTGTTAAATTTTTTTCTTCATAATTACATGTAGTTTTTATTACTGTGGTCTTTTTTTGTTATGTGTTAAAGCATGTTACGGAGAGAATCCCTCTTTTATTTCCTAACTTGATAAATCTATTCAGGGTTACACACACACATACACATCATAACTTGTTCATTAAATTCTTAAAAAGATATAGCTGAATTTTGGGTAGTCTTACATTTAATTTATAGATAAACTTAATTTGGGGAGTATTGATTTTAGGATTATTTACAGGTCTAATTTGCTCCATCCACAAATATGTTATCCACTTATTAAAGTCTTTCTGAAAATCTTTTAGGAAATTTAAAAGATTTTCTCTCTGTAGGTTTTATGTAATTTTGGCTAAGTTACTTCCTTGGTACTTTTAATTTGCTCACTATAATGAGTAGTATCTTTTTTTAAATGAAATTTTCTAGCTTGTTATTAGTGGTTTAGGAACATTTGTGTATTTTGTAAGTTAAATTGTATTTGGAAACCTTGCTACAGAATTTATTAATTCAGAGTTTTTTGTTGATTCTAGTGGTTTTCTATACAGATAATCTCTCTTTTACAGGTAACGAGAGTTTGCTTTTTAACTTTCCAATTCTTATACCTCTTTTTATATTATAATAGTTATCTTTGTCTTGTTTCTCAATTTAAAAACCGTATTGAAAATTTCTTTAAGTATGATATTTTCTGTAGTGTTCATCCATTAAACATCTTATCAAATTTAGGAAATAATTTGTTACTTCTGTTTTCTTTGGTTTTATCATATAAACCTGTTGAAATAGTCATGAATTTTCTGTAGGAATCTTCTGTAATTTCTTCTTTTTCTTTTAATTTTCTTTAATTTTTTAAACAAAGCTTTACATTTTTTATAAAGGTATCACATATATTTTGTTAAATTTATTCCTAACTACTCTGTGTTATTATGCTTATTTGAAGTAATACCTTTATTACATTTTACTAGTCCTTGTTGCTCGTGTTTGGAAATGCAATTGATTTCTGTACATTGTTTTGTTTTCAGCAACTTTTCTAACATGTTTTATTAATCCTACTAACAAATAAAATGTGCTTAGCACTGCACCTTATTTATTTTGTCTTTTCTCTTTGACTTCTGGAATCACAGTTTTCTGTGCACAATTGATTGGAGTGATTGGTATTATTGTCCTTCTAGGACTTTGAGGCCTCTAAGGAAATCCTTACAGAAGCTTTTTCTTACTTGCAGAGCCTGAACACTAGCTGCTGCAACAAATACATCATTTGCTGTGTTTTGCTCTTAACTCTTTTTATTCTATAGGTAGTTGCATTGAAGGATATGCCTTGCGTATCTGCTTCTTTGTTCTGTTTAACATTTACTGAGTTTATGCTGGGTCAGGTGCCAGGGATACAAGATGGTAAAGTCAGTTCCTGCTTTCCAGTAATTTAGAGTCTTGTGGATTTTCACAGATTTGTTTCTGATTAATTCTGTATTACAAAGTATAACTTTGAGCAATGTTTAAATTAAGTTTGGCACTGTTGTTACATCAACTCTTTACTGATGATGTGGAGAGCATCCTCTTTCTGTTTGCACTATGTGGCTTGGAAAGGCTCCTGTGCTTAGGTGTGGAGTGATTTTTCCATCTGGGACATCTCTCTGGACATTTACCATTGTAATGTTAGTGAAAGTATGGTCAGGGAATTGTTACTTTCTTTGAGCCCATCATAATGATTTTCATTTCTTAACAGTGTCCCTATTTGAGCTCACCTTAAATCAGTTTCCTTAAGCTAAAAATAAAAGACTAATAGTTACCAAAGGGAAAGGGACTGGGGAGGATGGGTGGGAAGGGAGGGACAAGGGCAGGGAAAAAGAAAGGGGGCATTACGATTAGCATGTATAGTGTGGGGGGTGCACGGGAGGGCTGTGCAACACGGAGAAGACAAGTAGTGATTTTACAGCATTTTACTATGCTGATGGACAGTGACTGTGAAGGGGTATGTGGGGGGACTTGGTGAAGGGGGGAGCCTAGTAAACATAATGTTCTTCATGTAATTGTAGATTAATGATATCAAAATTAAAAAAATAAGATTTGGGGAAATAATTGCCTTCTTTCATATGACAATATATCATGCAGCACCTGAAAATATTTTCAAGGAATTTTTAATGGCAGGTGAAATTGTGCATGATAAAATACTAAGCCAAGTTAGCAAGCCAAACTGTTGCAGTATAATCATGTTAATACTTATTGAGAAATGAGTGTGTCTTGGTCTTCTTCTGTTTCTGTCAGGTTCTCTACTTTTCACATACTGTTTTGACAGTTGGAGGGAAATCTTCTTTCTTTTGTTTATTGAAGTATCATTGATATACAATCTTATATTGGTAACAAATATACAACACAGTGGTTCAACAATTACCCAGATTATTAATCCTCATCCCCTCTAGTGTGGTTACTATCTCTCAGCATAAAAATATGATACAGAATCACTGACTGTACTCTTGATGCTGTACTACTATCCCCATGACCAACTAATAATGACTAAGAATTTTTGTGCTCTCTTGCCTTCTTCAGCCACCCACACCAACCTCTCACCCATAGTAAGCAGTTGTCATGTCTCAATGTCTATGAGTCTGCTGCTGTTTTGTTCATTCTGTTTTGCTTTGTGTTTATATTCCACAATAAGTGAAAATCATTTGATTTTGGTACTTGTTTTTCTCTGCCTGGCTTATTTCACTGAGCATAATACCCTCTAGGTCCATCCATGTTACTGAAAATGTCAGGGCTTCTTGTGTGTATGTGTGTGTGTGGCTAATATTCCATTGTGTACATGTATCACATCTTCTTTGTACATTCATATTTTGATAGGTTGCTTCTGTATCTTGGCTATTGTGAATAATGCAGTGATAAACATAGCGGTGCATGTATCTTTTTGAATTAGGGGTTTTGTTTTCTTTGGATAAATTCCTAGAAGTTTTGTTACTGGGTTGAATGGCATTTCTATTTGTAGTTTCTGGAGGAACCTCCGTACTGCTTTCCACAGTGGCTGCACCAATTGACATTCCCACCAACAGTATAGGAAGGTTCCCATTTCTTCATATCTAATAGGGAAATCTAACTGATGTGAGGTGATATCTCATTGTGGTTTTTATTTGCATTTCCCTGATAATTAGTGATGTGGAGCATCTTTTCATGTGCCTGTTGCCCATCTGCATTTCTTCTTTGGAGAAATATCTGTTCAGGTCTTCTGCCCATTTTTTAATCAGGTTATTTGTTGTTTTGGTGTTGAGGTGTATGAGTTCTTCATATATTTTGGATGTTAACCCCTTACCAGATAAATCATTTACAAATATATTCTCCCATACTGTAGGATGCCTTTTTGTTCTGCTGATAGTGTCCTTTGCTGTACAGAAGCTTTTTAGTTTGATGTAGTCCCATTTGTTCATTTCTGATTTTGTTTCCCTTGCATGAAGAGATATAGCCAGGAAAAGACTGCTCGTACTTACACTCAAGAGGTTTTCACCTATGTTTTCCTCTAAGAGTTTTATGGTTTCATGTCTTATATTCATGTATTTGATCCATTTTGAGTTTACTTTTGTGTATGGAGTTAGACAGTAATCTAGTTTTATTATCTTGCATGTAGCTGTCCAGTTTTCCTAATGACAGTTATTGAAGACGCTGTCTTTTCCCCATTGTATCCATGGCTCCTTTATTGTATATTAATTGACCAAATTTATTTGGCTTTGTATATGGGCTCTCTGTTCAGTCCCATTGATCTATGGGTCTGTTCCTGTACCAGTACCATACAGTTTGATTACTGTAGTTTTGTAGTAGAGCTTGCAGTCAGGGAGCATAATCCCCCCAGTTTTGTTCTTTCTCAGGATTACTTGGGCTGTTCAAGGTCTTTTGTTGTTCCATATGAATTTTAGAACTATTTGTTCCAGTTCATTTAAAATGCTGTTGGAATTTTGATAGAGATTGCAACTGAATCTGTAAATTGCTTTGGGCAGGTTGACCATTCTGACAATATTAATTTTCCCTATCCATGTGCATGGGAAAGATTTCCATTTATTTGTGTCTCCTTTAATTTTCCTCATTAGTGTCTTATAGTTTTCATAGTATGCATCTTTAACCTCTCTGATTATGTTTATTCCTAGGTATTTTATTCTTTTAGATGAATTGTAATTGGAATTGTTTTCCTGATTTCTCTTTCTGCTTGTTGGTTGTTAGTATATAGGAATGCAACAGATTTCTGTGTATTAATTTTGTATCCTGCAACTTTGCCGAATCCAGTTGTTAGTTCTTACAGTTTTCTAATAGAAACTTTAGGGTTTCCTTTTCATAATATGTCATCTGCAAATAGTGACAGTTTAACTTCTTCCTTACCAATTTGGGTGCATTTTATGTGTTTGTGTTGTCTGACTGTTCTGGCTACGACCTACATACTATGCTGAATAAAAGTGGTGAGAGTAGTTATCCTTGTCTTATTCCTGATTTTAGAGGAAAAGCTCTCAGTTTTTCACCATTAAGGATTATGTTAGCTCTGGGTTTGTTGTATAAGGCTTTTATGTTGTGGAATTTACCCCTTATGCTCACTTTGTTGAGAGTTTTTATCATGAATGGATGTTGAATTTTGTCAAATGCTTTTCAACATCTATGGGATGATTGGCAGTTTTAATCCTTCTTTTTGTTAATGTGGTATATGATATTGATTGATATATGTATATTGTACCATCCTTGTATCCCTGGAGTAAATCCCACTTGATCATGATGGAGGATCCTTTTGATGTATTTTTGAATTTGATTGACTAATATTTTGTTGAGGATTTTTGCATCTATATTCTTCAGGGATATTAGTTTATAAGTTTCTTTCCTTCTGGTTTCTTTATCTGGTTTTGGTATTAGAGTGAATCTGACCTCATAGAGTGAGATAGGAAGTATTCACTCCTCTTCTTTTTTTTGGAATACTTTAAGAAGGATGTGTATTAGCTCTTTTTTAAATTTTTGGTAAAATTCAGCAGTGAAGCCATCTGATACAGGCGTTTTGTTCTTAGGTAGCTTTTTGATTACCAATTCATTTCATTGCTGATAATTGGTCTGTTCAGATTTCTGTTTCTTCCTGGGTCAGTCTTGGAAGAATTTTTCTAGGAATTGACCATTTCTTCTGGGCTGTTCAATTTATTGGCATATACTTTTTCATAGTATTTTCTAGTAATTATTTGTATTTCTGTTGTATCTTTTTTGACTATTCCTTCTTTGTTTATGATATTGTTTATTTGTGTACTCTCTTTTTTTCTTGATAAGTCTGGTTAGAGGTTTATCTATTTTGTTTATTTTCTCAAAGAACGAGCTCCTGGTTTCATTGATTTTTTTCTATTTTATTTATTTCTGCTCTGATCTTTATTATGTCCCTCCTTCTCCTGACTTTGGGTTTCATTTGTTCTTCTTTTTCTAGTTTCATTAATTTGGAGTTTTAGCTGTCATTTGGGATTGTTCCTGTTTCTTGAGGTAGGCCTGTATTGCTGTATACTTTTCTCTTAGTACTGCATTTGCAGCATCCTGCAAATTTTGGACTGTTGAATTTTTGTTTTCACTTGTCTCTTTGTATTGCTTGATTTTTGTTTTAATTTGTTCATTGACCATTGATTATTTAGAAGGATGTTGTTAAGCCTGCATGTGTTTGTAGGTTTTCTTGTTTTCTGTGTGTAATTTATTTCTAGCTTCATACCATTGTGGTCTAGAATCTGCTTAATACAATTTCCATCTTTTTGAATTTACTGAGAATTTTTTTTTTAGCCTGGTATGTGATCTATTCTGAAGAACATTCCATGCACACTTGAGAAAAATATGTATCCTGCTGCTGTTGGGTGGAGTGCTTTGTAGATATCTGTTAAGTCCATCTCATCTAATATATTGTTCAATGCCTCAGTTTCCTTTTTTATTTTCTGTCTGGATGATCTGTCTATTGATGTGCATGGTGTGTTGAAGTCTCCTAAAACGAAGGTGTTGTAATCTTTTTCCCCCTTTAACTCTGTTAGTATTTTTTTTAAGTAGTTAGGTGTTCCTATGTTGGGTGCATAAATATTTATAATGATTATATCTTCTTGCTGGACTGATTCTTAATCATTATGTAATATCCTTCTTTGTCTCTTGTTTCTTTCTTTGTTTTGAAATCTATTTTGTTGGATATAGTACTTGTACTCCTGCTTTTTTCCCTATTATTTGCATGAAATATCTTTTTCCGTCTCTTCACTTTTAGTCTGTGTATGTCAGTCTGGTGCAGCCTTCTTTCCTGTTACTTTTTTAAGATTAGTTGTATTAACTATATTTTCATACTACATGTGGTTTTGGGAGGAGTTCTCTGTCTCACCCCTCATGCCATCACCTTGAATCTATCCTAAGCACATAGTGTTTTACCTAAAGCAGAGTTTGGATATAGATTTTTCATTGACTGTTTTTATTTCCTTACTATTGTTGCATAAAAAGAGGAACAGCTGATTGCTCAATGTCATGGAATAAATTGGTAACATGGATATGAATGGAACCCAGAATTCAGCTTTACTAGTCATCCAACCTGGAATTTATCTTGACTGGTTTTATTGTTAGTACTGCTTTAGATTTATATCACAACTGAAAAGATAGTACAGAGGGTTTCTATATACTCCCATATGTAGTTCCACTTTAACATCTTATATTATATAACATTTTGTATAATAAATGAAGCAATCAATATTCATCATTATTAACTGATGCTCATATTTTACTCATATTTCCTTAGTTTTTACATAGTGTCTTTTTTCTTTTCCTAGATCTCATCCAGAATACCACATTACATTTAGTAGTTATCCCTTCTTAGGCTCCTCTTAACTGTGACAGTTTCTCCCTTTTCTTGATGACCTTGGTAGTTTTGAGGAGTACTGGTCAGGCATTTTGTAGATGTCTATCATTTTGGATTTGTTTGATGTGTTTTCATGATTACATAAGAGTGCTTTTTATGGGGAGGAAGTAAAAGAGGTAAAGTGCTATTTTTGTCATATCATATTGAGAATATGTATTATTAACATGATTTCTCGTGGTTGATGTTGACCTTGATCACCTGTCTGAACTGGGTTTCTTCACCCAGTTCAGTAAAGGTCCCTTGTTTTCCCTTTCTTTTCTTTCATACTATTCCTTTGAAAATAAGTCATTGTTCTCAGTCCACACTTAAGTAATGGAGAGTTACACTCTACATCCTTTAGGACTGAGTTTCTGTGTAAATTATTTGGGATATGTCTCTTATCCTCCGTTTATTAATATATTCTATGATTTATTTATATCTGTATGGATTCATGGACATTTATTTTTATACTTTGGTTTATAATATAATACAACTTTATTTGTTGCTTAAATTGTTCTGTTGTTGGCCAAAGGGAGCTCTTTCACTTGATTTCTTTGCCCAGTGGGTATATCCCCATCAATCTGGGGCTTTTTGTTGTTGCTTTTTTTAACTTTCTGGCACTAGAATGATCCAGGCTCATCTTGTTTGTTTCTTGCCTGAGTTCTAGAATCAGCCACTTCTCCAAAGAGCCTGGATTCTGGTTGTTGGAGAATGATACCATAAACTGAGATATGAGTACTAGGTATGTTTATTTCATTTAGGCTGCTCTGTTGACATAGCAAAGAAATGTGTGTGTATACTAATCATTTTCATAGATAAGCATCTTTATCTTTATTAAACTAAACAAAATTTCTTACTGATACTTCTAACTCTAATCCATTGCCACATGAATCATTCTAGCCTGCTCCTCTTGCTTATCTCTAAATCCCACTCCAACAGTGGGAAACCTGGCTGCCACCACCTGCCACTCATATACCTAATTGTTCAGTTCTGGCATACATGTACACTGGGTCAGAATCGTTGACTTTTGCCCCTGTGAGAAATAACTTTATCAGCTAGAGCACAGCGTTCACAAGCGATTCCTTTTGCATTTAGTCTTACGGATTCTGTTCTTTTCCAAAATCACTTAGACAAGCATCATTTCCCCCAACCACGTTCAATGAATTTGTTTCATACATTTGTAATATGTTTAGATTCTCTTGTCACAGTCTTTATCACTTCTTTGGATCTGGTGATCTATGAAATGACTTATTAAAAATTATTTGAGTATGATAAGGTTTACTCTTTGTGCAATATGTCATATGGGTTTTGAAAAACATGCCATAAATCCACAATTATAGTATCATAGAAAATAGTTGAATCACCCTAGCAATTCTATGTGCTTCTCTATTCATCCCTCCCTGACCCCTTCTGAGTCCCTGGAAGCCACTGATTTTTTCAAATATCTCTATAGTTTTTCATTTTCCAGAATATCATAGAAATGGAATTATACAGTCTGTTGCCTCTTCAGGCTGGCTTCGTTTACTTTGTGATATTCAATTAAAGTGTTTCTAGAAGTTTATGGCTCTAGC
The DNA here is from genome assembly GCF_040802235.1 of Manis javanica. Classification (NCBI taxonomy): domain Eukaryota; kingdom Metazoa; phylum Chordata; class Mammalia; order Pholidota; family Manidae; genus Manis; species Manis javanica. The sequence goes on from NC_133160.1 coordinate 49,546,899, forward strand.
AGCTTTGGCTCCAGTTAAGCCATTCTTGACTGTGATACTCTGTCCTTACAGATTTTGGGGTTGCTATTTGCCCTGCAACCTCAATTCTCTGATTGGTCTAACAATAATTGTTTATTTCTAATTTGCTTAGCTTTTTTATTTGCTGTAATCATGGGAATCATGATTTCTAAGCTCTTTACATACAGTAGCTGACCAAAAGTCTCTGGCATTTTTCTTAGCCTGAAAAGTCTCAAATTCTCTTCTTCTTGTAAAGCAATTTATCTTATTCGTTGTAATCCAATGGTGCCTTTACCTGCCCTCAATAATTCTGCCTTTCCTTTCACCCCACTTTACACTGACTATTTGCCACTCAGCCCCTAGAGCTTTAGGTATGCGGCTCACCTCAATAATTGGTAAGAAGAAGGTGGAGAGGATTGGGAGAAAGCAGGTAATAGACTACATGAACCATTATTATGCTCTGTGTTCTCTCTAATGCATATTTTCTATCATTTTAATGTTTTGCAGAGTACACAAAGGATTCTAAATTTCTATTTACCATAATCCCAGTGTAGTGAAATGTGGTATTTAAAAAATTAATCTTCCACATGAGATGCATAAAAATGAAACTGGGAACTAAACACTGGGGAGAGGGGAAAGGAAGCCAGGTCAGTAAAAGCTGTCTATGCATGGTGCCTCAGTTCTCTGTCTGACATAAATGTTGCTAATAGGGAAGATATCCACCTTAATTTAAAATGAGGCTGCTTTGAAAAAGGGTAGCAAGACAAAAAAAGGAAATAATCATTCCAGCTAAACCACTGACTAGTCAATAAAGCAATGACCTTTCTATAGTAGTTCTTTAAAGGACAGTAATTAAATCCTTGTTGTTAATGCATATTTTCTCGTGGAAAGTCTACTTTCTTTAGGTTTTCTTTTGTTTTACAGTTGTATTTGGTTGAATACCCATGGCATATACCTTAAAAGAATTACATCCTAATTTATCAAGATTCATTCTCACTGAATCTAAAAGTTCTTTTTTCTCTTGCAAAGTCTTCCACCCAATCTGCTTCTTTATCTTAGATTTTCTTTAATACTTTGCAAATTTCATTAAGTCAAAGATGGGAAATGCTCATCTAGTCCAGCCATAACCATCCACTTCATATTTACATTGTATCTGCATCAATGAATGACCCTGGTGTTCCTTGGGGCAGTGAAATCAACTCTTGGTAAGATAACCCATTCCATATTGAACAACACTGGCTGATAAGAGGTTCCTTCATGTAGTGATTGAAAGCTGTTTCCTCCATTTTCTATCCACAGAGAGTGAAGGCCTCTTCAGAGCAGGACAGCCAGCGTGTGGGGAGGAGTTGAGCCCTGCTATGGAATAGGATCAACCATAGAAAGATCATCAGCAGAGGCAAACTTGTGAAGCACAGACAGAGTGTAAGTTTCTTTATGATTTGAAGGAACAAGTACCTACCCATTCATTCCTAGAGGATAAATCTCTAAGTGTACAACCTCACCCCCTCCTGCTTTCATAACAACCACTCGTGCACCAATACCCAACCCCACCACCTCTAGCTTGTTGAAAATCTGACAAATTTCAAGAATATATCACATGCTTGTAAAGAACTACTGCACTGCTACCATGCATTGTCACACATCCAGTGAGTATTATGAGATTTGTCTAAAGCAGCTAAGATCTTGAGATAAATGAGCTCATAGGCACTCTCTATATTCTCATTAATTTTATATTCACAACCAACAAAGAAACAATCACATAGATTCTGACACCTTTATGAGAAGTACATTAACATCAGATTCAGTCTAGACAGAATCGAATTTTGGTTCCAGTTGAAAATTGTTTTCCTAGAGTTACTAAATGCCTTAATCCTTATTGCTAAATGTATGTGTTCTCAGCACGTCAAACATAACTATGCTTTTCTGTTCTACTTCCCTCACTACTTTGCATTTGGAATAAGTCCTGTTCATACCCCCTGAAAATTCTTTCGAATCCATCCCCTTCCCTCAATTCCCTCTTATATTCAGTCTTAGTTGAAACTCTCACTACCATTCTTCTGTAATTTTGTTACAGGTCAGAGATGAGAAATACAACTTGATTTTATCATAGTTGAAGATGCAGGTACTTAGCTTTACAGAACTGATGTTAATAAACTGTGAAAATAATGTTCCCTTTAAACAGAAAATGTAATTCTCTCTAAATTGAACCTGAACTTAAGTTGTCATTGAGGTGCCAGAAATTGCCCTACTTTTTCTTTGCTGTGAATATAAAAGTAATGATGTTTATATAATAAAAGTGATCTAATTTCTCTAAAGAGCAGTGTGAATTGTGGACACCTCTTCTCAGACCTGCTGCCAGCTTAGTTTCTGACTTAGCACTTCCATGTCTGGTCCCTGCTTCTTTCTTACTCTGTTTTGTGTGTCCTCTGCCCCTGTAACCCTATGTCACCAGATGGTTTTAGTGATCTAGAATGCTTTTCATCTTTCCTGCTTTCCTTCTTTCGTTCCTATGCCCCCTTTGTTCATTTTTGTCTTATTCTAGTCAAACACACACATCCTTCCTTATTCTTTGTTTCTTTAAATACAGGTAATATGGGAGCTGTAGTTGTCCAAAGACACACCTGTGACAGGTAGAGCCAAAAGATGATTCTTTTGAGGCTTGTACTTGCTTTCACATTCTTCCCACTTTATTAGTTTAAAAAACATTGGCAAGCTACCTAAACATTTGCACACTGACTCAGAAACAGCTCAAGGTTTTGCAACATAGATCTCTTACAGAGTACCTACACTAGACCAGGCATTTACACATACACACATTTCACAACAATATGTGTTACTAATTTCTGCATGTCATTTTCTACAGACAATCACATGGAGGCTCAGTTTAAATATTTTTCTCAAGGCATGTCTAATTTGGTATGAACATCCAGCTTCATGAGCATTTTCATGGGGCCCTGCTCTTAGATGGGCACCACTCTTGGTTTAATGCTCTGCTGTCGCTATCCTGAAATTCTTGAAAAAATTTGAACAAGAGAACATAAATTTTCATTTTGCAGTGGGCCTTACAAATTATACAGTCAGTTTTTCTGGTGGTCTATGCACAATCTTCCATGGAGGTTCCTAAAGATGTCCCCTGGAAACTCTTAAGCACTATAAGGCAGACTAAGAGAAGGAGAGGTAGCTTAAGGGCTTGCATGGTAAGAACTTTGTTTCAGAGTCAGAACTTAGGCTTGGGGGATGTGCCTCCCTCAGAAGAAGAATCATTGCCTCATATGAGGTCATAAATAGTTTCTGGGTGCCAGTGTGGTTTGGTGCTTTATATTAATTTTCTATCACTGTGTAACAAATTACCGCAAACTTAGTGGCTTGAATCAACACGTTTAATATCCCAGTTTCTGTGGGTCATGAGTTTGGGCATGGCTTAGCTGGATCCTCTGCTCAGTCTTGCCAGAGTGCAATCAAGGTGTAGGCCAGGCTGCATTCTTTTTCGCAGTTCAGGGTCCTCTTCAAAGATCATGTGGTTGTTGGCCAAATTCAACTCCTTGGCATTGCAGAACTGAGGCCCTAGAGGCTAGATTAGACTAGGCCCTGCAGGTCCCTAGCATGTGGCTCTCTCCATAGACAGTTTACATGTGTTCACTTGACTATGCTTTCAAGGCTAGTGGGCGAGTCAGTCCATCTCTCTCTCCAGTCTGCTGTAATGTAATCATGATAGTGACTTTCTATTACCTTTGCCATATTCTATTGATTAGAAGCAAGTCAGAAGAGGAGGAGTTTACACAAAGACCATAATAGGAAGTGTGGATATTGGGAGTTACCCTAGGATTTGCCCACCACATACAAAAGTCCACAGTTGTACAATACTCTGTCTAGATGAGCTTCTCCCTTTGTACAGATTGCTAAGACTACAAACTTTGGACATATATCCATAAAATATAAATAAGGCAATATGGATATTCAATCCCCATCTGTACTTATATCTTGCATATTTTTTTGCATTGCTTTCTCCTACTTCATGAACAAGTTAGATTAAAAGCAACCTGGTTTCCTTCTATTCATCTAGAAATTTCTATAGCTCCTGGCAACTTACAATACCCAGGGGAGGCAGTGCAAGTGATGGGCTTTGTAACTTCATTAGCTTCCCAGGAAATGGGCCTCTGTCTCACTATATCCTCACTACTCAGCAAGAGCAGTAGTGTTGCCACCCCTGGGAAGTTGTTAAAATGCAGGATTTTAGGCCCTATCCACACCTGTTAAAGAAAACCCTGAATTTCAGCAAGATCCTAAGTAATTTATATGCACATTAAGATTTGAGAAGCACCACAATATACCACATGCTAAGCAGTCCAGCTTCCTCTATATAGGTTGCACCCAACTTGTTTTCTCTTGGCTAAAATGAGTAGGTAATAGACCTTAGCCTACAGCTGGTAACAATCTTGACAAGAAATAGTAAGAGCATGTCAAACTGCTTTAAATTAATTCAAGTCTGCAGGGTCAGACAAATTATATCCTTGGGGTATAGGAAAAATTTATAGCTGTGATTAGAGAAACACTGCCAGTAATCTCTGAAGAATCACAGGGAACCAGAGAGGTGCCATTTTTTTCAAAGAATGAAAAGGTGAATTCTGAAAATTACTGGATAGTGAGTCTGACAGCAATTTCCTACAAAATTCTGGAAGGAATTATTAAACAGGTAACTTGCCAGCTCTTAGAAATAGAATTGGTGATCAGCAGGAATCATGATAAATTAAGTTCATTTTTTTTTTTATAATATGTTTCTAAGAGGGGAGGCCCAGGGAAAGCTATAGGTATGATAGTTTTTATTTTAGATAAGTCTTTATAAATCTCTTTATGCTATATCATTATAGATCATATGCAGAAATGTGGTACAGATAATAGCACAGACAAATGAATTCAGGTGGTTGAATTATTATCTCCTGTAAGTTGATTCTCAAATAGTTGCAGGCAAGGAGTTGATAGTGGGTCCCTGTATCCATTAAGGTTCAATTATAGAAGTGGAACTCCTGGAAAAGACAAGAAATAAAGCATTGATTATAGGTATTTGACCTCATACAGTTGTGAGAACTGCTTAAAGTGTTTATGTAAGGTTGATGCTTTTGCTGGACCTGAAGTCAGGAAACAAAGGTGGATGGGAAGTTGAGGATAGCAAGGACATACAGGAATGTGTGAAGAGGCTGGTTTGGATCCTCCTTTAGTCTCCAAGTTTCCAATTCTGATGATGCAGGCATGTAGCACCAGAAGCTGAGGCCCAAACATGCAGCTGGCTCAGGAGTTGGAGAAGCTGTAAGAGCTGTGGGCCTGGCAGCTGCTAGAACAAGGTCGGCCAGTAGATTCACAACAATCTGTAGGAGCTGCAAGAATACCTAGCTTAACACCAACCTACCAAGCTTAAATATGACAGCTTCTTCTCTTTTGCCTTCCAATTGTACCGAAGTTCTCCTGTGGCCAGTCTTAGCTCAGAACCAAGAGGGAAAGGAATTCTGGGAAAAGTAGTTCCCAGTTAGCCGAGTCGACTTAGTTCAAAGTTCAAAGTTAATACAGCCACAAAACTCTGTCCTTGGCCTTGTCTTGTTGATTGTTGTGTATAATGTGAAGTTGTGAATGATAACACATGTTGGATGTCAGGATTCAAAGGAAAATCTCAAAAAACTGACTTCTTATTCTTCAAGAATCACATTGCATATGGGATGCCCGTCTTGACCTCATTGTGGAACTAACATCTCAGCCTCCAGTATTCTTACATATTCCCAGACCTTGCTCTATTTTTCCATAGTACTTCATAGGATCTGTTGTATATAGTTAAGTGATTTTTTATATTATGTCACCTACACCAGGATGCAAGCTCCATGAGACCAAGGACCGAGGACATTTCCTGTTTTGCCCAATGCTCAGTCCCCACACCTATAATAGAAAGATACAAAGAAGGCTGTCAATAAATATTTGTTGAGTGAACTTACAATGAAATTTAATAATAAATACAACATCATATGTTGAGGGAAAAAAAGCGTGACTGCGTAAGTAGAGAATTGAAGATACCTGAATAATGAATAATTCATAAGAGCAGAGAAGTCTAGGGTTTTTTTTGGAAAAATTGGAAAATTGGAAAATTAATACCTATTCTACTTATGTTAGCAGAAACAAAGGAGATAATATTCACACTGTACTCTATATGGAAGGATAAGTGGTACTATGTTTTTAAAACAAAGAACCATCATAGGTGGCTAAAAGAGAGAAATTATGTGATCATGTCAATTGATGCAGAAAAAGCATTTGACAAAATCAAATACCCATTTATGATAAAAATTGTCATCAAATTATGAATGGAGGAGAACTTCAACTTGATAAAAAACATCTTCAAAAAACCTAGAGTTAACATCATATTTAATGATGAGAAACTGGCTAGTTTCCTCCTAAGATTTGAAACAAGGCAAGGATGTCTACTCTTACCGCTCCTGTTCAACCTGATACTGGAAGTACTAGTTAATGCAGTAACACAATAAAAGGAAATGAAAAGTATACAGATTGGAAAGGACTTGTTTACAGATGACATGATTATCTATGTAGAAATCCTAAAGAAGTAACCAAAAAAGAAAAATTAAATCTCAGAAGAAATAATCAAGTATAGCAAGTTAGAATGATGCAAGTTTAACAGAGTAATTATTTTTTTAATATACCAGCAGTAAATAATTAAAATTTGAAATAAAAATCATACTATTTACAATAGCACCAAAAAATGAAATAATTATGAATACATCTAATAAAATATATACAGCTATATGTTGAAAACCACAAAACACTGATGAAATAAAGAATACCTAACTAAATACAGAAATACTCTGTGTTGATGGATTGGAAGACAATATTGTTAAGATATCAACTCTTTCCTATTTGATTTATACATTCAATGCAATCCTAACTAAAATTCCAGCAATGTATTCAGATACTGACAAATTAAAGTTTATATGGAAATACAGGACACCAAAAATTCCCATACAATACTGAAGAACAAAGTTGATGAATTTACAGCAACAGATTTCAAGACTTACTTTTAAGCAATAGTAATCAACATAGCATGAAATGTGTGAGAGAATAGGAACATAGATTAATGAAATAGAATAAAACACTATATTAATGGGATAGAATATAGTCAATATAGACCGAAACAAATACAGTCAATTGATTCTTGGCAGAGAAACAAAGGCAATTCAATGGAGAGAGGATAGTCTTTAACAAATAGTGCTGGCATAATTGGGCATGAGTGTTCAAGAAAATGAATCTGAACATAGAGCTTACACCTTTCAAGAAAGTTAAATATGTATATATATATAGGTTGGACTTAACTAAAATTAAAAGTTTTACTCTGCAAAAGAGACTGTTAAGAGAATGAAAAGGCAAGTCACAGATGGGGAGAAAACATTTTCAAGACACATCTAATAAAAGATTTCTATTTAAAATATATAAAGAATCTTAAAATTCATACATATGAAAAGATGCCGAACATAATTTGTAACTAGGGAAGTTCATGTTAAAATAAGAATGGGATACCACTATGGCACATGTAAGAATAGCTGAAATCTCCAAAACTGATAATAGAAATTATTGGTGAGAATGCAGAGCAAAAAGAACCCTCATTCATTGCTGGTGGGAATGCAAAATCATACAGCCACATTGGATGATGGTTTAGCAGTTTCTCAGTTAGTGAAACATTGTCTTACTGTATGATCTAATGATTGCACTCTTAGGTATTTACTCAATTGAGTAAAAACTTTTGTCTATCCAAAAACCTGCATATGGTTGTTTATAGTAGCTTTGCTCATGATCACCAAAACATTGAAAGCAATCAAAAATCTCTTTTGAGGGGAGAATGTATAAATGAAATGTGGCACATCTATATAATGAAATTATTCATCAATTAAAAAGTTGAGCTATCAAGCCACAGAAAGACATAGTTGAATCTTAAATGCATGTTGCTATATAAATGAAGATAGCCTAAAAGACTACATCTTGCATGATTCCAATTATATATGACATTCTGGGAAGGCAAAGCTATAAATATGATTAAAATGTCAGTTGTTGCCAGGTATTCAGGGGGAGCAGAAGAGGGCTAATTTGGTGAAGTATGGGAATACTTTAAGATGGTTAAACAATTCTATATTAAATTATAATGGTAGATACGGGACTCTCTAAATTTATTAAAACCCATAAAACTTCCCAAAACAATGAATGAACCTTAATGTATGCAAATTATAAAGATCATTAGTAGTTGGGGAGATTTTCAGGATAGAATGCAGGACTTAATAAAAGAATTTAACTATATCACAGAAGTATGAAACAACCTCACGGAATGGGGCAAGGGGAAATAGGTTCTGATCTAAGTAACTTTGGAAATGAGTTTAGTCCCTAAGACTAAAGTCAAAAGAAACCATGCCTAAGCACTGTATCAAATTATTTCTCACTTGGGGATAGGGTAACATTTCTGATATTGCTATACAAGTTATACTGGAATTAAACAGTTTGCTAAATGATGAACGGATGATGGGGACTAGCTTTTTCAATATTGAAGTGAAAATTTATGGGAAAGCAAGAGAAGGGACTAGAATGATTCATGTGGTATTGGATTAGAATTGGGGCCACCAATATGAACTCAGGTTAAGCTTAATATAGGTACAGATATTAACATATGAAATGTTTCCAGATGGGCATGTAAGTGAAGTCAGTATATACACATATTTTTTGCTCGGTGAGCTAAAAGGACCTACAGGCAACCTTACCCCCAAACCAATGAGCACAACTAACTCTCAGTTCCTGGTTTCAAATACCATTCTCTAATAAAAACAAGAACAGAAATGAAAACAAAACAGAATATCTAGTTGAAATGATTGATTTTAGATATGGGCCAGGAAATACACAAAATGAGCCCAGTGAATATTAAAGTGCCTGAAAGTAAGGAAGTACCTGAGCAAACAAATAAACAAAATCAAACAAACAAAACCCTTAATGATGGGAATATTTCAAAGAAATACAAGAGCCAACTGAAAGAGCTCTCAGTTGCAAAACTGGAACAATTCTAGTAACAAAATAAATAAAGGGGTACTGGATTATAACCCAAAGTATAAAATGAATATCCACAGGTCCATACATGCATACATGCATGCATAAATAAATGGGGGGCAAAGACAAATATCTCATACAATTAATTCTAAATTATGTGTGTTAATACTCCACTCTCAAGGAGATGGATGGAGTATTAACACCCCACTCTTTAGATGTGGGCTGGGCATAGTGACATTCTTCCAAAGAATACAGTATGGAAGGGGAGTGGGGGAGGCTAACTTTACAGTGGAGAAACCTGAAGAACGTTACCTCATCAGGAGATCAAGGTCAGTATGTATAGTGATGTCATGTTAATAGTGTGTACTTTTGTTATGATGCATTGAAAATGTCACTTTACTTAAGTGGTCTTTATCCCTAAGCCCATAACCACAGTCTAATCATGAGAAAAATATCAGACAACTCTGATTGAAGGACAGTATACAAATTACTTGACAATAGTTCTTTAAAGTATCAAGGTTATCAAAAACAAAGTCAGAGAAACTGTCATAATCAAGAGGAGCCTAAACTAATGTTATATCTAGATATTATCCTGCATGATAGGTAAAAACTAAGGAAATCTGAATAAAGTATGGATTTTAGCTAATAATAGAGGTTCATTAATTATGAAAAATGTCCCCATGTTAATGTAAGATTAATAATAGGGGAAATCAGGTATGCATGGTATGTGGAAGCTCTCTCTCATCTTTGTGTTTTTTTTGTAAGTCTAGAATACTTTTAAGATAAAGCATTTTTAAAGAGACAAGCAGAAAGTGTAGAAGGCAAAATCAATGATTGGCAACCAGGTAATAGATGGAATGGTTGAATTTAAAAAAATAGAGAATATTTATGATGTACTTATAACTGAATAAATGCTTACTAAGTAGTTATAATTGGAGTACTTATAATTCCTGCCTTCAAATAGTTCAGATGTTGAATATAAAGGCATTATGTTCAGTGTAGTTTCCAGTGGCTGGACAAGAACAAATTGATCAAAGTTCCATGGAAGTAGGTTTCAACTCAGATTGAAAAAAGAATTTCATGATTAAAAGAGCTGTCTAAATATAGGAAATTTGCCTTTGGAGGGAAACAGAGCACTTCTCCTGATTTTCAAGCTGAGACTATAGGACTGTCATACTGAAGAACAGTTGGACAAGAATGAGCCTGAAGGTGTCTTCATCTCAGATGCACTGATTCCATGTGTGGTATCCAACTCCACTGTGATTGCTTTGGTTCAGGTGGCTGCAGGCAGGCCTCAGAAACTAGTTATTTTCTTATGACATCCAGATGGTGAGTTTTTCTCTGATCATCTTAGAATTACACACTCTAGATGAGAAGGGAGAAATAATTCTTGAGCACTGTGAGCAATGGGCTTAACAAAAGCCTCAGAGGTTTTATGTATGCACTCTCTCTTCTCTTAAAAAGAACACTAACAAGAGAAAGGAATATTATCAGAAAAATGTACGTTCACCATGTAAGAACTTGTTCGTTATGCTTCAGAAGATTGGAGACTGATGAGAATTAGGCTTGGGGTGGATTAATGATTGTACATTGAGCATTGAGTCCCCTATACAGAATTTTATTGTTGTTAACAACCATTTGATCAATAAATATGAGAGATGTCCTCTCAAAAAAAAAAAAGAACACTAACAAAAAGATAAAGAAAACAAAATGATCACATGAAAAAACCCCAGGGTTTTAAACTGGATATTATCATCTCAAATTTCAGTACTATCTGGTATAATGATGCTCTAGGCCAACTCCAGGTAATAGGAAAAATTTCTGGAGGTGAGGCATCCATTACTGTATCCATAGAACTAGATGGCCACTCCCCCCGAGAAATCCAGATAAATTTCATGCTCCTCTGGGAAACAGCACTAGCAGAAGTTTGGTCACCACCCTTCTGCTACTACTGGCAAAAGGGTATTTTATTATGTGTTTCCATGAACATGCATTTTCCTCTTCACACGTCTCTACTTTGTGATCCATGCTCTAAAAGTTATGGAACTTTAGGAATGTAGAAATGAATATAAAATTGCAGTATCATCTATTATGTCTGCTCTCTAACAAGCATAGACATCAAAGCACAGGCAAATTTTAGCCCTTGTAATAAAAAAGAGTTTAGCCAGTAGATCTCAGATCAAGAAGCATCTCAGGATGTCTCATACAGAGAAAGTAATAAGGCGTTAAGTACCTTTGTGTGTATGCATGTGTGTGTAGCTCATATGGCTTTTAATAATACATAATTTATATCCAATTAGAGTTCTGCCGCCTTGAAATATAAGTATTTAAAGGTAAGTAGACTGTCATTTGTAGGCTTTGTATTCCTCGACAATGGTTTACATGCAATAGTAAATGTAAATAAGATGATCTTTTAGTCGACATTCCTGACCTTTGGATTTTATGTCTACTCCAGTACCACAGTAGTGTTCTAATTTCTTTGTAGATATTATTTACAGTCAAATTAATGTTATGGTGTATGACAAGGTGAAAGAAAAAGCACAGACCTGTTTTTATTGATAACTGCAGGACTAACAGTCTAACCTCTCTGGCCCATCTGTTTCTTTTATATTATTTTTAGACATTTTTTAAATTTTAAATTAAGATCATTGATATACACTCTTATGAAGGTTTCACATGATAAACATTGTGGTTACTACATTAACCTATATTATCAAGCCCCCTCACACCCCACTGCAGTCACTGTCCATCAGTGTAGGAAGATGCCACAGAGTCACTACTTGTCTTCTCTGTGGAACACTGTCTTCCCGTGACACTACAGACACCATGTACACCCAACATGATACCCTAAAATCCCCTTCTCCCTCCCTCCCCATGCACCCTCCCCGACACCTTCCCCTTCGGTAACCACTAGTACCTTCTTGGAGTTTGTGAGTCTGATGCTCTTCGGTCCCTTCAGTTTTGCTTCAGTGTTACACTCCACAAATGAGGGAAATAATTTGGTACTTCTCTTTCTCTGCCTGGCTTATTTCACTGAGCATAAGACCCTCTAGCTCCATCCATGTTGTTGCAAAATTAGGATTTGTTTTCATCTTATGGCTGAATAGTATTCCATTGTGTATATGTAACACATCTTTATCCATTCACCTACTGATGGACACTTAGGTTGCTTTCATATCTTGGCTATTGTAAATAGTGCTGTGATAAACATAGGGGTGCACATGTCTTTTTGAATCTGATAATTTGTTTTCTTT